>NC_041232.1:4347194-4354704 GCF_002837175.3 Physeter macrocephalus | reverse complement strand
CTTTAGTAATCAATAACCCCACGTCCTCTCATTCTGTTCTGCTCATTTCCCTGAAGTCTTGTACCCCAACCCTGTTTCCCTGGCCTCATTCGTTCATTCGTGGTCCTGCCCCGAAGAGGCTCGGTCCCGTTAGACTCCAGTGCTTGATAGATGAGCATGCGGTAGGGACTCTAAGAGTCCAAGCATCCACATCACCAGGGTTCTCACCATTCGCTCCCCCAGCCTCATTTACTCAGCTCACCTTAGGAGCATGGGAACTGGAGCTGCACTGCCTGGAGTCAAATGCCGGCTTCACTACTCAGCAGTTATATGTCCTGGGAAAGTGACCTATTAGTATTTTTCCTGTGTCTCTATTACTCATCTGTAAAATGGGAGGGGGGGGGCGGCGGTGTCCCAGGCTGGTGGGAGGGTTTAAAGAAGTAATCCATCTAGAGTCTTTAGCCAATGGTCTGGCCGGTAGTAAACTCAATAAATGACGACTGTATAATTAATCCTCGAAACCGTCCCAGGACTGAACCTGTCCTGTTCCCCAATTAACAAATGAATAAAGTGAGGCACAGAGAAGTTACAGGCTCTTGCCCGAGGTCACAGAGCCAAGAAGTGTAGCATCCCGTATTTGAACCTCCGTCTCTTTGGTTTCCAACACTACAGCCAGTGCTAGAAGAGGATCGCGCCAACCGCTCGACTCCAGAGAAAACGTCAAGAAAATTAAGCTGTAAAACTCACACCTGGGAGAGGGGCTGCGGTGCGCGGGGGGAATTTGCAGACGCTCCCTGCTGGCGGGGACTACAAGACCTGTGCTTCAGTCGGGGACCTTCGGCTCGTCCCGTCCCGCTGCTGCGAACGGGAGTGCTGGTGGAAGCCGAGGCGGTAGTACACGCTGCAGCGACTGAGGCCAAGGAGGAAGCACCATGTCCGAGCCGCCACCGCGGGGGGCCGAGCGCGACCTTTTCCGGGACACGTGGGTGCGGTACCTGGGTGAGCGCGGGGCGAGGGGTACAGCGACCCCTACACCAAGTGTCTGGGGAAGCAGGGGTTGCCAGAAGCCGGTCAGGGACCTGGAGAAGGTGGGAGGGTCTTAGTTCTCATTTAGCCAGGGAAGAGACTGGGCTCAGAGAGGGTTCTGAACTTGCTCAAGGTCACACAGCTCTGGTATTCCCAGCGCTGCCCTCGGGGTTTCTGCTGGTCAGACTCCCAGGTGGAAGCCGCAGCTCAGCTAGGAGGATGGAACTGGGTGATCGGATCGCCTTCTCTGGCATGCCTGGCACAGGCTGTGGAGTCAGGGCATCTGGACTCCCATCTTGGCTCCTCACTGGCTCTAAGCCTTTTTCCTCCTTAGCAAAAAGGGATGAACGCAGGGTCTCGCTCATTGGGTGGTAATTGTAAGGGCAGAATGAGATAAAGTACATAAAGGCCTGGCATATGGTGAGCCCCTGGTCAGTGGGGCTGCCTTTAGCCTCTCTCACTGCCTGTTCACCCATCAGCTCAGATGCTTCTAGAACCCAGGCTGTGAAGGCAAGTGAGTGATGAGATAGGTGTCTGCTTTCAGCTCTTCCACGAGGGGAGAGTTGGGGTTGGCATCATGAGTACCATTTTATAGGCTGAGAAACTGAGGCTCAGAGGGGTAAAATCACTTGTCTAAGGTCACCCAGCTACTGCTCAGCAGACTGAGATAAGCTCACTCCAGTGCTCCCTTGTGGAACAACCCAAAGGCTCAGGAATTAAATATCCCCTCCCCACCAGGCTACGCCAATGAGGTGGGGGAGGCCTTCCGCTCCCTGGTGCCTGCATCTGTCGTGTGGCTGAGCTACGGTGTGTCCAGCTCCTACGTGCTGGCTGATGCCATTGACAAGGGCAAGAAAGCGAGAGACGTGAGTGTTAACCTGCCCCTCAACCCCCCACCCCCGTCCACTCCCCTTGTGGTCAGTCCACAACCCTGCATGTGGTTAAGTCCCTCTGGGACAGTCCGGTCCCCAAAACCTGGCCTGGTGGACTCCATACCCCGGTACCGTTTGTAGCATAGTGCACCCTGTCCCCAGCGCAGGTGACGTAGTCTATATCGTAGTCCTGGATATGAGTGAGTCCACCCTCAGCCCTGAATTGGTGGAGTCCAGAACCCAACACTAGCGTGGCTGTGTCCCCAACCCCCTTCACTTCCCTCTCCCTGGTCCAGCCTCGTGCCCCTTGTCCACAGGGTTTCCCGCCTCTGCCCCTGCTGGATTAAATGTCTCTTGTGCCTTCCAGGTGCCGAGCCCTGAGGCAGGCCGCAGCACCAGGGTGACCGTGGCCATGGTGGACACCTTCGTGTGGCAGGCTCTGGCCTCTGTGGCCATCCCAGGCTTCACTATCAACCGTGTGTGTGCTGCCTCTCTCTATATCCTGGGCACTGCTACCCACTGGCCTCTGGCTGTACGCAAGTGGACCACCACCGCACTGGGGCTACTGGCCATCCCCATCATCATCCACCCCATCGACAGGTGGGTGCTCCTCCCAGGCCCAGGGATCATCCACCCTACAGGCGGGGATAACCTTTGAGAGGTGTGGGGGTGTATCCACTTTTCACAGAACAGTTGTAGTGGAGGCAGGCCTGGCACTTGGGGCTCCTGAGGTAGAAAGGACAGTCTAGGCCCTTGTCATATGATCTGGCAGGTACTTTGGGTATAAAGGTAGGAGGTGCCATGAGAGTATGGGACACAGGACAAGTAAATTCCCAGAAAGAAAACTCAGTGTTAGAAAACAACCAGAGATAGGCAGGAACAGGTGCACCCTGGAAGGGATGGGTTTTGAGAAGTTTTGGTGACAGAAGCCCAACTGAAACTGGGTTAAGTAAAATAGGAATTGATTGTTTCACATAACTGAAAAGTCCAGAGTTATGCTACTTGGAGGCATGGCTGGATCCAAGCACTCAACTGATGTTATTAGGGGTCTGGGTCTCTCTGCTGGCCTTCTCCCCGCCCCACCCCGTGTTGGCTTCAGTCATTTTCCCTTCATGGGAACAGAGATGGCTCCCAGCAGCTCGCAGCTCCCCTCCCCCCAGCTTAGCAAGCCCCATAGGAAGCTTCTTTTTAAAAAAAAAATTTTTTTTGATGTGGACCATTTTTAAAGTCTTTATTGAATTTGTTACAATATTGCTTCTGTTTTATGTTTTTTATGTTTTGGTCTTTGGCCGCGAGGCATGTGGGATCTTAGCTCCCTGACCAGGGATCAAACCTGCATCCCCTGCATTGGAAGGTGAAGTCTTAATCATTGGACGGGCGGGGAAGTCCCCCCATAGGAAGCTTCTTAATAGTGACAGCAAAACTCCCAAGGAAGGCTGTCATTGGTCCATACTGACTGGGTGCCCATCCCTGAGCCAGCTTCCCTTTTCCGACTGGCCTGGCTTGGGTCATGTGCCTTCCCTTAGAACCAGAGATGGGGCCAACCCAACTAGACGAACATAGAGTGGGAGGAAGAGTCTTTCCCCTCAGGAACATAGCTGACCTTGAGGTCCTGTGTGAGTCTTTTACCCTCTCTGTGCCTCAGTTTTCCCAACTGAATAAAGAGAGGGTGATGGCTGACACCAGGATGGCACTTGTGTCCTGCGTCCAGGAGTCCCTTTCCTAGCCCTGACCTCCTGCCTCCCATTCCTCCATTAGCACCCCTTGGTTTCCTGCTCATGACCTTCCATTGCCCCACAGGTCAGTGGACTTCCTCCTGGACTCCAGCCTGCGCAAGCTCTACCCCTCTGTGGAGAAGCCCAGTTCCTCCTGACCCCACCCCAGTACCTGGCCTGTGGGTTGGCCCACTACCTGCTCTGTTCCAACTCCCTCCTCCTGCCAGGGGTTGCAGATGCCTAGCTCTCTGGGGTCCGAGGCCCTGGCACCTGAATGGGTTTAAGCTGGATGGAAACTGAGAGACCAAGACCTCAGAGCAGCAGCTGCAGTGACTCACAGACAGGACCTGAACCCCGTCTGCTTCCATGGAATCTGTGATACTGAGTTGGACTGGACTGTGAGTGGGCCCAGCCGTGTCTTTTGACAGGACAATAACATACTCCCATGGAGGGTAAGGAGACTAAGGCCCAGACAAGGCAAGGAATATGGCCAAGATCACTTGGCAAGCTGGCGAACTGCAGGATTTCCAGCGGCTTGGCCAGGTCACCCCATGGCAGTGTGGCTGATGGAGGAGCAGCAGGCACTTGGAGAAACACAGGAGTACACTAGTGGGGACCCTGAGGACTGATTCTCTGGCAGCCCCTTCCTGACGCAGGGGCTGCTGGGGCCTGGCTGGAAGGCAGCACAGCCCCCGGTCCAATAAATCCTCAAGAAGTTGAGTTTTCTCCTTTTCTGTTGGGGATGTGCGGGGATGTGATGATGGGGAGCAGGGCTGGGGGCCCTCAGAGGTGGAGGCTGATGTCTCTGGCAATGCATCACTCACAGTGGCTAGCACTGGGCCTGTCTGGTACCTCCCCGCCCATCAGTGCCCCCCTGCAGATGCCTGGGATTCCACCGTGGTGCTGCCAGTCTCCTTTGGGGTAGGCATTGCCCTCTTTCTGCGAGCCTCCTAAAATACACCGCTGGGAGGGGATCCTGTTGGGCAGATACCACCTGAGCCTGACTACAGCCTACTCTTCCCTTAGTTCACCCCCTCAAGGTAGCCTCTGACTCCCTAGAGCTGGCTTGGGAGCCTCCTCTGGGCTTCCTCCATGACTGTGCTGATAGCCTGTAGCGATCTTGGCCTCCACCTCTGTGAGCTCCTATGGCCAGGGCCTGCATCTATCCTGGAAGCTGCAGCCGCAACTCTCCCCTAGGTTCCTCCGCATATCAGCTGTGTGGCTTTGAGCCAACGGGAGTTTCAGTGGCCTCTCGGTGAAGTAGGGCTAAGACAGACTCCCCCAACCAGCCTGTGAGAGCTGAAGTGGGAGGTCCAAAGCAGCTGGCACAGAATGGGTAATTGCCTCTCCCAGGCAGCCCAGTCCTACTTCTGCACTGAACCCCTCCAGGGTAGGGTTGCCAGATATAGCAAATAAAATAACAGGATGAGTGATTAAATTTTGTTTGACTTAAACAACAAGCAATACTTTAGTATAAGTATGTCCCTAATATTACATGGAACATATATGCACTGAAAAGTTCTTCATTGTTTATCTGAAATTGAAATTGAACTGGGCATCCTGTATTTTATCTGCAACTCTACTCTGGGGGGCCATGCATGGAGGTGGAATGCCTCCCCCAAACACCCCAGCCCTGTAGAGGTGGGAAACACTCTCTCCAGCCTGTCTCTTTCCTGGGCAGGTGATGAGGGACAGTTCTTAGTGACTAGGCTAACTCGTATCATCCCATTTGATGGGTGGGAAACAGGTGCAGAGAGGTGAATGGACCAGAGGTGGCAGAGCCGGGTGTAATAGGAAATTGCTTTCCTGGGGCCTGAGAGGATGAGGCAGACCCCTGCTGGGATTGGGTGAGGGGAGATGCCTTTTCCCACCCTGGGGGCCTGGTGGCCTTTGACCTGGGGCATGCTGGGAGTTGGGTCCCCCAGTGGCCAGCTTCATGCAACGCTCAGGACCACCACAAGGAGGCAGCACCTCCAAATGTGCCCACCTTGGCTGGTTCAAACCACCTCCAGGTTATTGAGAAGAATATCTGTTATTGAACCGCTCCTAGTGGGCCAGGTTCCATGCTAAGCGCTTCCTGTGTTCAGGCTCATTTACTCTTTTTTTTTCTTTTTTTAATAAATTTATTTTATTTATTTATTTTTGGCTGCGTTGGGTCTTCGTTGCAGCACGTGGGCTTTTCTCTAGTTGTGGCGAGCAGGGGCTACTCTTCGTTGCAGTGTGTGAACTTCTCACTGCAGTGGCTTTTCTTTGTTGCACAGCACGGGCTCTAGGTGCGTGGGCTTCAGTAGTTGTGGCATGCGGGCTCAGTAGTTGTGGCTTGCGGGCTCTAGAGCACAGGCTCAGTTGTTGTGGCGCACGGGCTTAATTGCTCTGCGGCATGTGGGATCTTCCCAGACCAGGGCTTGAACCCGTGTCCCCTGCACTGGCAGGTGGATTTTTAACCACTGCGCCACCAGGCAAGTCCTCATTTACTCTTTACAGCCGCACTGTGGTTGGGTCGCTGTTGCCTGGAGTTGGAGTCACTCCAACTCCCACCTCCCCCGCGCCCCCCCAGCCCAGTACTGCTTCCTTGCCTACTGCCTTCCAGCCTATGGCTCTCTATGGAGTCCGAGGCAGAGCTGATTCACAGGCTGTGTGATCTTGGGCAAGTTACCTGACCTCTCTGAGCCTTGCTTCCTCACTGTACAGTTGTCCGTAATGACCCTCTGAAGCTGCTGTGAGGGTTACAGGAGAAATGGCTTGCAAAGCAGTTGGCCATAGTGGGGCTCACAGAGTTATTTAACCACTATTACGATTGTGGCAAGAGACATCCATTTCAAGGGCAAATAATCGGTAATTGTGCCATCAGATGACTAATCTAGAGAGAAAGTATGCCAATTTTATGGTTCAGGCATTCCAATCCTAAGAATTTATTCAGAGGAAATAATTGGATGATGATTCGAAGAAGTGCATCTGAGGGTGATCATCATGGTTTTATTTTTATAAGCGAGAAAGTCTTGGGCACTCCTTAAAGGTCCAGTGCATAAAGGAACATGCTTCTGATCTGATTCTGCTGCTGACTGAATCTCCCCAAGTTCCTCCTCTGTTCTGATACCTTCCTTGACTCCTGACAGCCCCCAGGATCCAGTCTGAACACCTCAGCCTGGCTTTCAGAGCCTCTGGGCCTACGCAGTCTCATCTCACCGTGACGCATCCTGCACCTCTGTTCTGCCTCCCCTGACTCCTGCACATCCAGCCTCTGCGCCTTTGCTCAGGCCATGCCACCTGCCAGGAATGCCCTCCCCGCCCTCATTTCCCTCTGTCCTCAGCCTTCAAGGTCCATCTCTAACGGTACCTGCTCCTTGAACCCTCCCTGGCTCCTGCCCCCCAGACAGAATCATCATCATGCTTCTCCCTCCTCTTGAACAAGAATCATCAGATGACACCCACAGAGAACATGGATGGAGCTCTTACTATGTGCCAGACACTGTGTGAAGCACTGTGTTACAGAAACTCCGTAATGGCCTGTGCGGCAGGTGCCACCATTATCATCCTACAGATGAGAAAGTTAAGTCCACTGTGCGGTGAGCCTTCCGCCAGCCTTATTAAATCCCACGTGAGTGAGGAGGGCTTCAGAACCTTTTCTAAAATCAGAAGGCATTGCAGGTGGGTGGGGGGCCCTGGTGGGAAGTGCTGGGCCTGACCTAGCTCAGCCGTGCCCTAGGCTCACGTGTGGGCTCCAGGTGAGGCTTGTTCCTTCTCCAGCCTTCTCTGGGCCAATTTAAGGAGGCTTGGTGGGGGGTGGGCAATGTTTCTTCTCATTATGGCTGTCCCCAGGGCACTTCTGCGTGTTGCTCGGGTCTTGCTTCTTGGTAAGGTCTGGGCATGGGTCTACCTTGGGAGCTGGGGTGGCGGGTGGCAGGTGGGGGGTGGCGG
>NC_041232.1:4327729-4347025 GCF_002837175.3 Physeter macrocephalus | reverse complement strand
CTGCCCTAACCCCTGCCCTCCCCCTGCCCTCCCCCTGCCTTCCCCGTCCCTGAGCTGAGCTGAGCCTCCCTCTGCCAGCTGTGTACCTGGGGAGCCCCTGCGAGGATAACTCATCCCCCCATGCCTGGTCTGGGCCACCACAGGAGCTGGACTTGGCATCCTGGCGATACTGGGAGGAGGGGACTTCCCTCCTGATGGCCTGTGAGTCACTCTGTCAGGTGCCCTCCAACACTCAGCCCTACCTCCCAATGCCCCCTGACCTGGGAGTCCCTTGCTGCCTCCCCCACTGAGAGCCCAGGACACCAGAGCCCCGGTTTACCTCTTCCTCCTCCCTGACCTTCACCCTGTGTCTGGGGAGCCAGGCTGAGCAGGAACCTCCAGAGTCCAGGGTCTTCCTTCTTAAGGTTTGAGCTGTCCATCCAGGCCAAAATCAGGGGTAGGGCCCCACCCCCACCCCCACCCTGCACCCCTGGCCTCTAGGACAGAGCTGGCATGCAGTAGATGCTCAGCAAACACTACACAACTGCCTTAAATCCTTCTCCTTTCTAAAAAAACCTTTCAACTCCTTTCTGGTCCTTGGTCTGCTCTAGGCCCTCTGGGTCAAGATAATCCTTCTTCTAAGCAGCATGGCAAGGTGGTCAGGAGCCCAAATGGTAAAAAGAATTAACTGGGGACCATTCAGGGATGAGTCTGGTTACACACAGAGCAGCTGCTCACACTGACACAAAGCAAGCAGTTACTGGTAGGGACGGGGTAAAGGTAAATTCGGCTTTTATTATAATACCATTGGTATCATCCAAATCTTGCCATATAACTTCAATCTTTAAATAGTTCTGGAAGAGCCCTTCATTGGGAGTTTGAATCTAAGTTCTGCAGCTGATAGCTGCATGTAACTATGGGCAGATGGTAGCAGGGCTTCCCAGCCTGTTTCCACATCTGTAAAATAGGGGCAGTTGTGCGGTTCATATGGGGGTATATGGAATAGCCCCTAATGGCAGCTAGGAGGATGCTCAGTGCTGGTCAAGCTTATTTGAGCAGCTTCCCTTTGGCCCTCCCATTCCCATTCTCTCCCCCTAGGGGAACTTGCTCAGGGCTTGCCCTCCAGTCTGACTGTGGGGACCCACTGGACCCCCTTGACCTGTGGTGCCTCTTCATTAGCAACTCCCCAGCGCAGGCTGCTCCTTGGGCGGTAGGCAAACAGCTCGGCTGCAGCTGGCCCATCGTGAACCCTGCCTGGCCCCCTGAAGGACCCCTCCAAGAAGTCCTCAGCCCTCAACACACAGCTCCTGCAGGTGGCCCTCCAGGTACTGCATGGTGAGTCTTGGCCTGGTGCCTATGGAGGGGATGGAGAGTGAACCCCTGAGGGCTGCCCAAGGAGGGCAGAATGTGGGCCATGTGTACCATCCTGTACCTGGCCTCCGTCTTCCACCCCTGGTGGGACAGGTGTGCACCCATTTGGTAGATGAGGCTGGGGTAAGAGAACCGAAGTTCTCTCTGAGCCTCCATCACCCCATCTGTAAAATGGGCATAACACTTCTAGGACCATTCAGGAAAGAATGGAATAATGGCTGTGATTTACCAGGCATGCAGTAGGTGCTTGTTAGGGGGTAGCTCTGGCTACGTACCAGGAATAACCCTCTTCCCTTGGGTGCCTCGCCACTTCCCTTATGTGGAAGGCTTGTGGTTGACCCTAGAAGCCTGCATCCAGCCGGTGCTAAACTGGGCCATGAAGCTCTACATGGACAAGTGTGTGAACCTGAACTGCTCCCAGAGGACATACACCCTCGTCTTCAACTGGGGGTCTGTGGGGTTTTGAGGGGTGGGGAGGGAGATGGGGTCAGATAGCTCATCCCTATCCTGGGGTCTTGCTTAGCTGGGCCACTGGTGTAATCATGTGTAGAAGTCTGTTTTTTGCACTTGGTCGTTAGTAACCAACCATTTATGGTGCCTGGCCTGAACTTTCTGGGGCCTGAAGCTGCCCACCTGGGCTGTGAGTAGCTTGGCAGAGGACGGACTGTCCTTCCCAGGCGGGGTGCAGGCCGTTGAGTGGTTGCAGGGGCCTTAGAGTCTTGTCACTCGTGGCTGACTTTGTAACTTCTGCCCTTTGCTCAGGCTAAATTCATCTGTCCCCAGACTCTAGTAATGGGGTGGACATTCTTTAATGTGGTTTTAGGGAGCAAGAAGGTCCCACAGAGTAAGCCTCTCCATGGCTTCCCAGGAAACTTGTTACGGCCAGTCTCCGAGGTGATGGTCCCTTGGGATCCCTTGTCTGTCCCCCGGGTGCTTCTCAGTAGGCCCCGGTCTGGCCCTTGGTCCCGGCAGAATAATGAGACATTGCAGTTCAGCGTGGAGGCCTTCATGCTCAACGATGACGTGGAAGAGGATGAGGTGAGTTCGATGCCCCAGGTCGAGGTGGATCTGGGGATTCTCTTCCTGTTACTCTGCTTCCCCTCCCAGGGCTATCTTGGGCAGAGTTGGGGGTCAGCCCAGGAAAGGAGTGCTGGATCCCCTGATAGGTTTTCCAGATTTAGCAAATCAAAATTTAGGCCTTGCAGTTAAACATGAATTTCAGATAAACAATGAATTTCTTAGTTTAAATATGTCCCAAATATTACATGAGATATATTTATACTAAATTTTTAAAGAATTAACCAAGCATCCTGTATTATCTGGCAACCGTCACCCTGAGGATGGTAGTGGGGTAGGCATCCAGAGCTGGGACTTGGAGCCCACAGCCCTGGATTTGGCTGAGCTCTGACCAAAAGGCGAGGCCCTGGGGGTCTCGCATTTCCATGTGCAGGAGCAAGTCTGGGATCAAGCCTGGCCCAAGGATCGCACGGCGGGCTGGGAAGGCCCACTCACCCCAGAGAGATTTTGATAGATGTGATTAGGATGGAGGAACCTGGGCACTGTGGCTTCTGTCCCAAAGGATGCTGGCAGCCTGGGGCAACTTGAAGCTTCCTTTCTTTACAGTAAGATACTTCCATCACGGGAGATACAGATGCACAAAGGACAATTAACGCTGCTTGGAGATTATCCCAGGATGACACTAGAATTTCCTGTCTGTACGTCTCTTGTTTGTTTTTTTTTTTGCGGTACGCGGGCCTCTCACTGTTGTGGCCTCTCCCGTTGCGGAGCACAGGCTCTGGACGCGCAGGCTCAGCGGCCATGGCTCACGGGCCCAGCCGCTCCGCGGCCTGTGGGATCCTCCCGGACCGGGGCACGAACCCGTGTCCCCTGCATCGGCAGGCAGACTCTCAACCACTGCGCCACCAGGGAAGCCCTGTACATCTCTTTATAAGAGTCATACACTACACTTTTTTGCTTCCTTTTAAGAGCTGTTCTCAATGTTACCTGTTAAATCATATATAGAACAGAAAATGAAAATCCTGAAACCCTGAGAATCACCAATCCTTGGGCATATACTAAGTTAGTGTTTTATAAAATAGGTCTGCATATGCCATGATAGAATTTGTTTTCCTCCCACTGAATATCCCATTTCTCTGCACAGGAGAATACTTTTTTTTTTTGACTAGTGGGTCAAAAAAAATCCTGGAGCTAGTGGGATCTTAGTTTTTGACGTGGCTAGTGGGATCTTAGTTCTCTGACCAGGGATTGAACCCATGCCCCCTGCAGTGGAAATGCAGTCCTAACCACTGGACTGCCAGGGAATTCCCAGGAGAATACATTTTTGTATTCTCCCATGACTGTTAACAGCTATGTAGAATTCCAGGCTGGTCGAGTTGTAACTTAACCAGTGCCCTATGGCAGAAACTACCCATGGGTTCCAATCTGCCCCTGTTCTAAACCAGGGTTGCAGTGAGGAAATGCCCATGGGTAAGGGAAAATCAGGAGAAGAATTTTCTCTCCCTCTAAGGACCTATTATGGGCTGGGGCTGTGACAGTCACAGGCTGACCTGGCTTCTCCCTGCAGTGCCCAGTTGGATAAACGAGGCATAACGTAGTTCAACACAGGTGGTTGTGTTGGGGGGCATGGGAGCCCAAGAGGAGCCCTCTCGCCTGGGGCTGGGGGCCTAGGTTCTTCCTTAAGTATATATCATCTGCTGGATGAGCATCTGGAGTTGAAAAAGACCCTATGAGCCTGGCCAGAAATCCTGTTTTTACAACAACACCTCCTACAGGTGAGTACTTCCTGTTTCAAGCTGTGGGAACCTGGGCAAACTCCTTCCCCATTTCTCTGAAATGAAAGTGTTGGCCACCATAACGCACAGGCCTTGGGTTCTGGAAGCTGGGTAATTGGGAGAGATGAAAGGCCTCAGCTAGCTCCGTACCTGGATGCTTCACCCACATCATGGGAAATCCTTATCCTGGAAATGTAGGTGGCCTCTCCTTGGTACAGGAAAACCAGGACAAGGACTGAGAGGACTGGTCCCACCACCATCCAGGTTCACAGACACTCGTTTGTGGTCCTGTCCCATCTCCAACTTCCCTGCCTGCTCCTGGCTTTTCTTGTTTTACTTTGATGAGTAACTGTGGGCTCAGGGTCACTTCCAGCTGCCCCACACGGCCTGCCCCACACCACTGGGCAGCCCTGAGGTGCTTCCCCGCTCCGTCCTTCCCAGCCTCCTGTAAGACGCTGAGGACTTGCTGGCAGTGGTTCTGGCTGTCAGCTGCATCACTCTGCTGTTGATCCTGATCCTGCTGTCCCTGAGGAAGGTGCTGGAGGCTTTCCAGCTGAGCTGCCCACTAGGCCTGGCTGGGGAACACACTGAGGCGGGCCTGGACCAGGCCAGACACCAAGGAGAGGCAGCCGGTGGCCAGGGCAATGGAGAGACTGTCTTTGGAGGAGGAGACTGATGGAGTATCCCAGACAACCGCTGAGGAAATCAGGGAGTCAGGGGGCCCTTCAGAAGACCACTAAATCACCCTTTATATACACACAATAAAGCTTTCTATTTCTCTACTGCTCTGGTCTTAACTCCCTCTGGTTCTTGTTTGTGTTTGTACCATGTGCTGGGGGACAAAGCTGACCTTAACTGTGTGATGTGAAAGTGGATTCTCTGGAGAGGCTGTGGCAGTGCTGGGTTCCAGGGGAAGAGGATGGGGTCTGGTGCCTAGTTAGCATCAGGACAGAAGGTTGCCCCGGCCTGGGGTCTACAAGGTTAACTGGCCCAGACTTTCGGCCTCAGCTGCCAAATTTGAACCCCATCTTTTTTTTTTGCTGGTGAAAAATGGTCTTCCTTTTATTCTCAACTATGTTTTGAACCCCGTCCTTTAACAGGCTGTGGTCACCATCTTTGCCTCCCAAGGGCAGCTGAGGTCTTTCCTTCCCTGTCTCTTCCCTGGCATTTCTGGGCTTTGGGAACTGGCACTTCACTTCCCTTCACACACAGTGGGGAGCCTGCAGGCCTTGGTCTTCCTGCCACTATACTGATTGCTGACTGCTGCTGGAATGAGGGGGCCCATTAGCCAAGGCTAAGTGGGGCCTCTTTCCCTCCCCAGACACCTCCTGGACACTCAGAACTGGAGCAAAGCATCCTGCCCCTGGATGAGACTGGAGACCTGGAGGCTGGGAGCTGGAGGGCTGCTTCCCACCGACTGTGGCTACGGAATAGGAGTGGGTTTGCTGTGGCTGGGCGTCCATGGATACCAAGGGGCACTTTTTGGTTCTTGGCTGCAGCCCTAGCCTAAGCTCTCTGCGCTGCCCCTGCCTCCTGGTAGCAAGTTCCCCCTCTGTTCAAAACGGGGTCTGTAAGCTGCAGTAGAGGAGCTTAGACAAATGCAGATAATCCAACAGCACTGCTCACAGCTGTCTCAGCCTCAAGGGTGCAAAGGTCCACCCCTTCATCCTCTGCCCCTGCTGCATCCTGGGGGTGGGGTCTTTACCTCAGGGGGCAAGGATGAGACCCCCTGTCCCTCCACGCTGTATCCCCAATGCTGAGCCATCCTCTCCCCATGACATCCTTGCCCCAACTGCAGGTGCTGCCACCATCTTCCAAGAGTATGAACCCATCCTCCTCTTCTCTGCCTCCCCGCCTCCCTCTCCTCTCTCTCATTCCTTATTTGTAGGGTGGCCAGATAAAATATAGGACACTCAGTTAAATTTTGGTTTCAGATAAACAATACATTTTAAGTATGTCCCAAGTATTGCCATTTTTCTTCTTCTAAATCTGACAACCTTTCTTCTTTTCCTCCTTCCCATCCACACCCCCACCCCAGCCCCCAGCTCAGAGAGTCAGCAATCTTGTCCTGTTCTGGCAAGTTGCTGCAGTAACGTGAATTAGTGGTGGGAGGAGGGTGCCTTTAGCTCCAGTCCTATTTCTGCCACCCATGGGCTGAAGGAAACAAGGTCAGTGCATTTTGGGAGCTGTTTTTCATCTATAAAATATGTCCATAAGTGCAGATGGAAAGTACTAGCTGCTGTTGAACATTAGCTTGATTAGTCTAAGAGTCAGGCCTCCTGTTCTGCCCATGGGTGAGCTCACCCCAGTGGGCTCGGCCCTCAGCTCATTCCCAAGGAACTTCAAGTCCTTTGGTTCCCAACCATCCACAGTCTCTGTGTAATTCGACTCCTCCTGTCAAGACATGTGTCAGGACCTGGGGCTCAAGCCAGCAGCTCCATGTCCCTGAGGCCATGTCCCTGGAGCGAGAATGTCCTGGGGCCCTGGTGTCTCCTCTAGTCACCCAGGGTCTTGGTGGATGGCAAGAGGCCATGCTTCTCAGAGACCAAGCGAACAATGGACCGGATGCTAGGCTTTGAAGCACAAGCCCTGCCCCCTCTGCTGTGAGTTTCCTTGGAGAAGCTGCTTAATTAGCATTGTGGGTCTCCATTGTTCCAGCTGCCCAATGGGCATAACACCTCCTCTGCCCACAAACTGAGATTGGAGAGGGTGACATCCAAGACACTTCCACTGGACGATCTAGGACAAACAAGTCATTCCTTCTCTCCTTCTCTGTAAAAGTAGGGTCTTAGGAAGCAGTATTATAGGGCAATTAAGAGCAATGTCTTTGGAGTGAAAAAAAAACAACAACAGGTCTTGGATCTGCCACTTAATAGGGCATGGGTTCGATCCCTGGTCAGGGAACTAAGATCCCACAAGCTGTGTGGCACAGCCAAAAAAATAAAAAAAATAAAAAAAGAGTTGTATGATGTTGGGTGAGTGACTTCACCTCTCTGAGCCTTGGTTTCCTTATGCATAGGTGACCATGATACGTGGCCTCAGGGCAGGCGTGAGAGTGAAATGGACTAAACTCATAAAGCACTTGGCACTGTGTTTGGTACATAGAGAGCACTCACCGAATGACAGCTGTGGGTTTTTTTTTTATTATTGCCAGGCAGCAGCTAGAGCCAGATGTGACTTCCTTTGCTTCTAGGAAAGTGCCTTTAATTGCTTAAAACATAAGCTGTGAGTTGCAAGGGAAGGCGGTGAGGGTGGTAGAGATGGGTTGGGGAAGCTGTGTGCTCTGAGTCAGACAAAACCTTCTCTAGGCAGCTCCTACCTGCCCAAGGGGGCAGCCACTGCCATAGATCTGGGGGCTGGGTCACCTGGGTCTACAAGAGAGTCCATCCCCTCCACTGCTCTGTCCCTGTCCGAGGTGCTGAAATCTCCCCTAGTACTTCTTATCTTGCTCACCCATGAATCACTTGCTCCCTACCTCCATTCAACTTCATAAGTATTTACTGAGCATATACTATATAAGGAGTAGCAGTAAAAAGAATTTAGATACATCTCCAACTCAGGTTGCTGATAACTCATGGAGAAAAAATTCAAGCACACAAATGCCTCAGAAGTGAGGACAAAGGCTAGGAGACTCATTTTCCTATTTTTTGGGTTTCAGGGACATCCACTTGTTTTTACCCTTGCTTCTTCCTTTTCTGCAACCTCGGCATTCTCCAAAGCTGTGCCTCTCGTACCTTTCCTGATCTGACCACAGCATATGCATTTTCCCCAAGGCAGCCGTTTCTTTACTTACTAGTGTCACAGAGTCAAGAGGACTACTGAGCAATTTCTGGGGGAAGAGTAGGATATATAGGCTGAAAGCAGGGGGTCAGGGGTCTCTTGGAAGTGAGGGAGCTGCCTGGACAGGGGTGAGCTCCTTGTCATATTTCTGCATGCCCTCATCCGGGAGCAGCACCTACACTGTGAAGCTGACCTTCTTGGTGTGGACAAAGCTATAGGTATTGTCAAAGCGCAGGACATCTGGGGGGATAGGTGGACAGACGGGTAGTTTGGCCTGGCTTCACACTCCCTGCGCTCTGCCCTGGCCGTGGGGGAGAACAGGCTGTGTTCCCACCTGTTGTGTTTGCCAAGCTGGACACAGTTTCCCCGACTGCTGTTCCCTTCCCCATGGGAACTGCCATTCCTGAGCAGGGCCTGTAAACAGAAACTGACCTCCTGGCATATGCCCAGCCTGGCTTTAGTTGCACCAACTGGCAATGAGAACAATAGCCACTGCCTCCCATTGTGTCCACACCTGGACAGTCACATGACAGGTGTGCGAGGGGGGCATTTCGGAACATCAGAGGCCTCCCAGGCCCCTTGATGAAGTGGGGTGCAGGGCGAGGCCTGTGCATGCCTTCTGCCTCATTACAGGCACCCGAGAGGTAGGAGTTGTAGCCTTTGCTTCACAGGTGAGCAAACCTGTGCTCAGTAAGACTTTTGCTCAGGGTTATGCAGCTACCACGAGGCTGAAGTGGGACCATGGTACCACACTCAGCTGTGTGGCTCTGGACAAGTTGATTTACCTCTCAGAGCCCCAGTTTCCTCCTGGGGAATGTCACTGCCCTATTGTCCCTTGGCTGTGTCCTGCGGCCTGAGTGCTCTCAACTCCTTCTGTCTCTGGCTCTTGGCACACGATAGGTGCTCTCAAGTGTGGACCGAATGAGTGACTGTATGGATGAATGGAACTGACCCAGGGTGTATGTTCCTTGGGGGGGGGTCACTACCCCTCTGTTTCTTCCTATAAACCATGGCACAGGTGGCTCCAACCTTCCAGGGCTGGGGCCCAGCCAGGGCAGACTTACAGACACCAGCTTCCATGCAGGTGAGGCTCCCATCCTCGGGCACCAGGTGGGCGTTGTAGCGCTGGCTGCGCTGCACCTCAGTCATCTCCCCAGCCCGCTGCTACTCCCCCATCTTGGTCTTCAGGAAAACCCCGGAGCCAATGTCTGCACCGTCAGATGAGAACTGCCACCTGTGCTGGGGGAAGGAGGGGAACAAGTCGCTGCTCAGGCTGAAGGGTCCCTGAGGGGCTAGGGCCCAGCCAGGGGTGGGTCGGTGGCCTGTTCCTTACCTGAGGACACAGCCTGGGAACAGGATCTCGTACTCCACCTGGTGCGAGGAGCTGCGGCTGATCTGCACCAAGTGCTCGTACTGAGTCTTCACCTGGTCCCGCATGTACATGGACTTGGGGATCTCCCCACCATATTTGATTTGCAGACACAGAGCAAGATGGGCTTGCTCCCCACCTCTTGCATTGTTCATGCTGTTTCTCCTGCCTGAGATATTTTCCCACCTTCTGGAAGTATCCTGCTCATCCTGTCCTCCCCTACCCATCCCCCCAACCCTGGGAAGCCTCCTGTGTCCCTCCATCCTCAATCAGGGCCTCTTCTGGGAACTTCCCCTCCCAGCTCATCCCTCTGGGTCAAAATTTCCGCATGTCTTGTTTGCCTGCACAGTTGCTGAGAGCTCTGTTAGGGCAGGGCCGGGACTAACTCAATACCTGGCTCACAGGGGTTTCTCCATAGACATTTGTGGAATGAATGAGTGGGTGAGAAAGGAACTGAGCTCTACTCCTCTACCCTCCCCTGTTCTGGGGCTCTTCATACCTTAGTTAAATATTTGGGGTTCCCATCTGGGTTGGTCAGGGCCCCCTCAAACTGGGCAGGAAGTTCTTCAGGACTGATGAGTTTTAGCAAACCAACCTTCCAGTTGTCTGTCGGGGGAGGGGTTGAAGGGTGACTATTGAGCATGGAGGGGACCCATCAGCCCCCCTCTTACCAGGAGGACCTGACCTTGGGGAAAAGCACTACAGGAGCTAGGCTGCCAGGGCCCATTCCCTAGGCCCCCAGGCCTTAGGCTGCAGAAATGTCTTCCAGCATTGTGTTGCTATGGAAACATGTTTTCCCTGGCTGATGGGTTTGCACATTTTTGAGGGTCTTCCAGTCATGAGCAGTCAAGATTAGAGTTGTCTAATTGTTTCAAGGAGCCTAATGAGGTCAAGGACCATGTCAGGGGCCACACTGTGTGCAAGTGGCATACACAAGTCAGACCTCTGGGTGGAGAGGGACAGCCCTGGGTCTTTGAAAGGACCTCCCCCTCTCTGCTGCTTAATCACCACAATCGTAATGCCCATTATTGTTCTTCATGCCCTATGCAAAGCTCTAAGTGTTCTGGATCCTGGGGTGTCACCATGGCCCCAGCCCTATAACCATTCAAGTTATCCCCCGCTGTGGCCATGGGAGATACCAGTGGGATGAGAAGGAAGACCATAATGCCTGGCATCTCACAGCCAAATGCACAGAACCCTGTGCGCCACCAAATGGGTCAGAGGTCTGGACGTGGGTCTGGAGTGTGGCAGTTACCCACACTGCTCCAGGATTTGGAGGCTACCTTGTGATCCACCCAGCTCCCTACCCCAGTGGATCTAGGCAGAGGCAGAGACTCAGGTATCAGAAAGGGAGAGAAAACAGGGATTTGTTAGATTCATCCCCATCCCCCTGGATTCTCAGATCTCCTGATTTGATGATCTGACCATTCTGATTATGAGATGTTATCCTCCAAGCTCAGGGTCACCGGTTGAGTTTAAGAACTATTTCTCTTCTCTATTTCTTTTTTTCTATCATTAAAACATTTTTTCTGCCCACTTATAAAGGTAATACATGTAATTCTGAAAGTTTAGAAAGTACAGAAATATAAAAAAAAATTATAAACCACCTGATTTCTTGCTAACCACAAATTATTTTGTTGTATTTCCTTCTAGAAATATATTCTTGTTTTTATAAAAATAAGACCATACTATCCACACCACTTTATAATCTATTTTTCTTTTAATTTAATGACATTTCCCATGACATCAAATCACTTTTCATGGCTGCCCAATAATTCACCAAATGGATGCATTATTATTTACTTATCCAGTCCCTTCTTATTGAGCATTCCTTCTCTGAATCACTTCTCCTCTTCCTGCTCTTCTTCCTCATCCTCTTCAGCCCAAATTGCCTTTAGAAGCACTGAGGTGATGAGTGTTGAAAAGAAACTGATGCCCATAGCCCAGAGGTTGACTAGCAACCAAACTGAAACCGATAAGGAGAAAGATGTGGAGGTTTTAGTCACCAAAGAGGTATGGCAGGGAGTAAGACAGAGGTAACAGGATAGACTCTATAGTATAAGACCCATTTCATCTTTGAGAAGGAGGAGCCTCTGACTTTAGGTGATGTGTGGATCTCTGGAGGGGGTGATGGACCAAACTTACTCCAAAGTTCATACGTAGAGCTTAGGGGATGGAGCTGGAATTACTTATTTCCCAACACTCTAATTTTCCTGTGAGTGTCCTCACTCAAGAAGGGCTTCATGAGGTTGTATCCCACAGGGAACAGTTTGGTGGCTGGAGAGATATAAGCAAGTATAATGGGGAAAAGATAATTCCACTGGGCCACTCTCTCCATAGCAGTCATAGCCAACAATGTGGAGGAATCATGAGTTACCTTGGCAAGTTCCAATGCCCTGCACCTGACAAACCATCCAACCAACTGGTCAACTAAAGCAACAAGCAGCCAACTAACCAACCACCCAATCAATCATCCAATGTATCAAACAGCCAGCAAACCAGCCAAAAAATAGCCAATCAATTCACCTTCTCACCAACCCATCAATCAGCCTACCAATCAAACAGCCAACCTACCAAATAGTCAAACAACCAATCAACATGTCAGCCAATCAGTAAACCAATCAGCTAATTAAACAACCAGCTAACTGCCCAACCAACCACCTTTTCCACTCAGTCAACCATTCAAATAACCAACCAGCCAACCATTCAAACAACCAGCAATCAACCATCCAAGATACAGCTAAGCAACAAATCAGCCAACCAACTAACCAATCTGCCAACTAGCCACTCACCCACATAGGCAATCAAAATGCTAACTAGTCACTCAGTCAGTCTACCAAGCTAACAACTATCCAGCCAGACAACCAGATATCCAACTAACCACCAGTCAACCAGCCAGCTAAACAACTGGCCAGTCAAATAGACAACAAACTAAGCAATGAATCAACCAGTCAACCATCAAACATACATCCATCTTTCTATCCACCCACCCACCCAAACAACAACCACCCAAATACCTATTGAGTTTCCACCTGGCCCCAGTCCTATGAGGGATACAACAGAAGTGGAGAATCAGAGGCCTTGCCTTCAAAGAGCAGACAACCCAAGGAAAACAGGATGAATACACACAAGACAACTGGAGGCCCCAGAAAGCAGTTGACAGGAAAGGCCAGACTAGGCTGCACCATCTGCCAGTGCCAGAGGCAGTTTGAGGAGGGAGAGATCAACATGGGTGGGAAAGGTGAGGGGGGATTCCTGGAAGAACTGAGGTTGGAGCTGCCTCTTCTTGTATTAAAGCCAACCATAGAAGTTACCATTTATGGAGAAGTTACTCTGTTTCAGGCACTCTGATTTGCGTGCAGCCAAGCAACCAACCTGCCTCACTGCTATCCAGGGAAAAAGGCACTAGTATTGTCCCCAGGGTGCAGATAAGGAATTGGAGGCAAAGGGGAGTGAAATCACCTGCCACACACCTTTCACAATGAGCATGAACTTCAGGGTCTCTGGGTGATTCTCTTCAAGGAGGCCAAAGAACTGTGGAATCAAGAAAGACCCCATGAGAGCTCACACCTCTTCTTCTCCTACCCCCTTTCCCTTTGCAACCTCCTCTCTGGAGGATTCAGAGGGCTGTGGAGGGTTTCCCTTCTTTCCATCACCTCCATGGCCCCTGGAGGAAATCTCACCCCAGACTATTGCAACCATAACCTAATAGTAATTACATAACAATAATCATTTTTATTTATTTATTTTTTTTTTTGTGGTATGCGGGCCTTCCTCTGCCGTGGCCTCCCCCGTTGCGGATGCGGAGCACAGGCTCCGGACGCGCAGGCCCAGCGGCCATGGCTCACGGGCCCAGCCGCTCCGCGGCACGTGGGATCCCCCCAGACCGGGGCGCGAACCCGGTTCCCCTGCATCGGCAGGCGGACGCGCAACCACTGCGCCACCAGGGAAGCCCACAATAATCATTTTTAGAGCAAATGTTATAGCAACGGTAGTATATAATAATAATTTATGTAATAGTAAATAAAACGTTTACTGTTTATTAAACATTCACTATTTGCCAAGCACTTGTGTATACACTTTACATAACAACTCACTGAAATATCCCTACATCCCTTTGAAGTGCAATCAGTATCCCCATTTTGTAAGTGAGGAAAATGAAGCATGGAGGGATAAAGCGACTCGCCTGAGTCATAGAGCTAGGGATGACAGGGCTGGGCGGGGTTTGACTGAAGCTGGCCCCTATGGTATCAGTACAGCGTTGTCCCTGAGGCCTGTTCTGTGAGATCTTCCAGCGAACATATCTTTGGGTCCTGAGCTGCAATGATGGGGCCCAGGAAGGCCACCACCTTTTACCAGATCCTGGCTCTGAGTGAGCAGCAAGGTCACAGCAGGCCAAGCTGGTTGTTAAAGCAAGCAGGGGTGCCCAGGGTCCTTTCCCCACCTCCTGGTACACTTCCACCAGGGGTTTCCGGAAGTGCTTCAGCCCCGGGCCTTCACAGTCATATATCATCACGATGATCTCAGTCTTCCTCCCCAGCTGTGAGGATGAGAGCAAGGTTCAGGGTGCAGGCTCAGAACTTGAGAGATGGTGACCCCAGCACATGACCCTTCAGGGCTTCTCCCAGATTCCTACTCTGCCCTCAGATGAATGAATGAGTGGACAAAAGAGTGAATGCATTTACCACCCATCCATCCACCATCCATCCATCACCCATCACCCATCATTCATCATCCATGCACCCATCATGTCTATCCATCCACCCATTAATTGACCCACCCACTCATCAGTTCACCCATCCATCCCTTCATACTGCTGTTTATTCAGCCATTCATCTCTCCATTTGTCCAACTAATATTTATTAAGCACCTATTTTGAGCCAGACACTGAAAGTATAGCATGTAGCTCAATAATCCAGAGTTCTTGTCCTTAAAGAGTTCACAGGCTGGCTGGTTGGGGAGACTCACAAGCAACCAGATCCCCATGGTCCTGAAGTGAGAGCTGGACAACATGCGAGCTGTGGGAACACATGTTAACCCAGATGGGGGCCTCAGAGAAAGTGACAGTTTGAGACCTGAAAGATAGATAGGAGAGAGCCAAGGGAAGTGTGGGAGGGAAGTGTGTGTGCTGGAGGTCGGGCTATCCAGACAGAGGAACAACAGAGGCAAGGACTCAGAGGGAATAACAGTAGCTAGCATTCTGAGAAATATGAATTAGGCCCTGTATGCCAGCCATATACTTGCATTATCTAATTTAATCTTTGCGACCATTATTATTGTCCCTGTTCTATAGATGAGGAAACAGGCTCAGAGAGGTGAGGTAACTTTCCAAGGTGGCAAAGTTACCACCACCAAAGTTACCACTTTCCAAGGTGGCAAACCAGTACACCCATCTGGGAAGCGGCAGAGCTGGTGTTTGACCACAGAGCCCTCTGACTGTGACAGCAGAGAGCACAGGTGTGTTCCTGGGACCAAGTCCCCTGGCAGCCTCACCCGCTCTGTCTGCAGGTCACACTCGTGCAGGATGCGCTCACAGTCCCTCATCTTGGTCTTGAGCAGGTCCTGCTTGGTGACAGAGAAAAGGAGGCCCTTGGAGTCAAGTGACCCGATGATGTCATACCACACAGGGCAGCCGTCACGGTCATAGCCACACAGGGCCCCAGGGATGTACTTCTGGATCACCTGGGCATGGACAAACACACGATACTTGGCACCGTGCATCTCCCAGAGATACGCAGACCAGGCTGCCATGGGTGGCCTGAGCCAACACACACCGTGGTACAAGCACTGTCCCTCTGCTGGAGGGCGGCTCTACTGTCCAGGTGAGAAAACTGAGGGACTTGCAGGAGGGGGTCTTGCTCACAGCAGGTACATGGCCAAGGCAGGTCTCAGTCGCGCCTGCTTGAGGCCTCTGGGCTCCTTAGTTCTGCCCCCAATGTCTCCTGTGTCCCTTTCCATGGAAAGGAGTTGGGCTTAGTGATGAAGAACATGGATTCTGAAGGTCACAGACCTGGCTCAAAATCAGATGCTACTGCTTCCCTCCTGTGTATCCTTGAGCAAGTGATGCCACCTCTCTGAGCCCCATTCCCCCTCCTCTGTTGGGGAAAGTCCCCAAGATCACACAGTGCCTGACTCAGAGCTTGTGCTCCACAAATGAAACTAGGACCACTGCTTTACTAAGACGCCAGTGGTGGGACTCTTCTCCCCAACTTCTTGGTGAGCTAAGTTTCTTTCCCACCTAGACAGGATGCTTTGACCAAGGCCCTAGGGGTGAGGGCTCAGAGCCACGAGCTAACTGTGGTGGTGAAGAGCCTGGATTTGGAGGACAGACAAGCTTGAGCTCAAATCCCAGCTCCACCTTGGGGCTGTGGGACTTTGGGTGGGCTGCTTAACCATTGCTGGGCTTCAGTGTCCTCATGTGTACAATGGGGACAACGGTACCCACTTCATGGGGTTGTGAAGATTAAATGAGATCATGCAGATAAAGTCTTAACTCAGGCTTGGACCGCATAAGCCCCCAGGAAATATTCATAATTGTTATAGGAGAGGTGCCTGCACACTCATGGTCTTTGCTACCCTCCGCTCATGGTCCCGATGATCCAGAGACTGCACGGGTGGTAAGTCTATAAGAGACTGGGGGGTGTGCGGGTGTTGGCTCACCTCAGGGGGCTGCCAATCAGTATGTGGTCAATGTCCATGGTCTTCCGGAACTCCATGTACTGAAAGGGAGTTGAGTGGTAAGGTCTCACTGGGCTCCCAGCACCCGTGAGGAGGGGATGGAGGTAGGGGCTGGAGGCAGATATTGCCCCCACAAAGCCCCTTGCCAAATTTCCACGGAGGGGGATGGGTCTCACCTTGTGGAGCATGGCCTCTGATTTCTGCAGGTCGAAATTCTGAGCTGTGAGAAGATGGAAAGAAGGCATGGGGTGGGAAAGAGGTTGTCTTGCAGTCATCTTGCCCTGATCCTGGGCAGTGGGGGGGCTATGGAGTGCACTGGGGGCCTGGGTGGGACCTCCCTTTCCTGTCCCCTCCCCTCTCCTGCACCTGAACACGTGAAGCAAGGTGGTGTGGTCGGATCCTGAGAGCCTTGGGTCCTTCTGGAGCAGCTGGGACACGGGCCCTCTCACTGCCCCCTCACCCTGACCTCCCCCACCTCTGCCCTCACCTCAGAGCCAGCGCAGAAGGAAATAGTCATTTGGGTTGGGCAGGGCAGGCAACACATCCTGGACATTTTTCGGAACTGGGAAGAGAGGTGTTGATTGAAGAGGTTTTCACACTGAGCCTTGGCCCCAGACTCAGTGATTGTTTTCATCTTGCCTCCTTCTCTTCCAGTGCAGTCTGGCCCACAGTGATGGAGGATGGGTGGGTGGATGGATGGGTAGGTGAATGGAAGGAAGGATACATGGGTGAGTAAATAGAAAGAAGAAAGAATGGATGGATGTATGGGAAACAAAGGAAGGACAAATCAATGAATAGTGGACGGACAGAAGGAGAGATGGGTGTGTGAGTAGATAGATAGACGGGTGGGTGGGAGTAGGAGGATGGATGGAAGAAAAGATAAATGGGTGGATGGGTGGGTAAGTAGATTGGAGTATGAATGTACTCTTAGTTCTTTTCATGTGTTAGCCCACCAAGGCTTCTGTCTTTTTTTCCATCCCATTTTCTACAAAAACATGGTTAGTGATTATGCGTCCTCTTCCCCATTGACTGTGGGGATGACAACACACTCTACTGCATCTCTCAGCTCTTACAGACAGGTCACCTTTCAGGGTCCTGGGGAGTGAGAGGGAAGAGAGTCCGAGGGCAGACCATCAGCATCTTCAGCTCCCACCTAAGGGGAGGTGGGGAGGGGCATGTCAGGTAAAGGTCTCTGGGTCTGGCTCCTGGATGAGAAGTCAGGCTTGATCTGGCACCCACACTATTGCCCGGAAGTGGTGCCGTTCCCTCAACCTCTACCCTGGACAGGGCTGATGTCACCAAGTACTGGGATACCCGACCCTGGGTGAGGTGATGACAAAGAGACGATGTCAAGGACATGCTGAGCCAACAGAGTGGGGCAGTGTTCCAGCCACCGCCCTTCCTCCTCCTCTCAGCCCTTTTCCCCTGGCTCTCACCTTGGCCGGGGTCTCTGCCTGCTTGGGGCTCAGGTCTCCAACTTGGCCACTCATGGTGTTGGGTGAGGCTGGAGGAGTGGAGGCAACTGCAGGCAGAGGCCAAGCCTGGTCTGTGGTCCTGACCAAGTGGAGCCTTTTGTCCCCACTCCTGGGCGTGGCTCCAGGCGCCTCCTCCTTGGCCAACTGTTGGGTTGCACATTACATAATTGGGATTAAGTGAGGTCCCGTGCTTGGCTCTGGGATAGTTTGGGGTGGGGGGAGGCAGGTGGGCACGGGAGGGCGTGTCAGAGGTCCCCTGCCAGGTGGAAGAGGCTGGGAGGAAATGAGGCTGGCTTCCCATGGCATGGGAGTCCAGGCTAGGTACCTGTAGAGCCCCCCTCAGTGCTCCCCAGGCCTCCAGGGAAGGGGGGATTTCAGGGAGAGTGAGGACTGCTCCCTGCAGGCACCTCTTCTCTCTGACCCTCAGTCTCCCCATCTCACTAAGGAAGAGATCCCGCACCTACGGTTCTGCAAATGTCACCCTCACCCAGCTCTGATGGCTAGGAGTCGGGGACTTAGTCTAGTAAACAGTTCATTCACTTTGTCGGGGTGGGAGTCTCATGTCTTTTTGCAACAAATGTCCATATTCAAGAGGAGACAGGCTGGGGCAGAAAAATGGAACTCGAAAGGTGTCCTTGCTAAAGGTTTCTTTTTCCCACAGGGCTGATGCTGCTTTTCCTGTCTTTCAAATCCTATCCTGTGGTGCTGGTCCCTCACCTTCAATACGGGGAAGGGTTGAGCTCCCCCAACCCTTCTGCCCTCCCTTCTCATCGCTGAAGTCATGGGGACACAAGGGTCCTTGTCCAGGACCTCGCATCCCCTGGGTCCTAAGGGAGAGGTGGGGCATGTTGATGCGGTAAGGGTGCTTCTTGGGATTTTAAACATCTGATCAGTGAGGGGCGTCCACCACTTGTGCCAGGTGATGAGGGAAGCCCAGAAGGTTTCCCTGTCCTTTGAGATATAGACTGTCAAGGGTCATGCACGTCTAAGGGATTCTCCAGCTGTCAGAAGCTCCGAGAGGGCAGAGGTCACATTGTCAATGACTGTCTATAAGGAAACCAGGAGTGCATCTGCTTGAGACCACAGTACAGCCACATGGCCACATCTTCCAGGCCTTGAGGGGGTCCACATGGGCTGAAAGTTTCCCCTGGTCTAGCCTCAGTCCCAACAGCTGGGCTAACTCAAGCCCCTCTTCCCAGTGCTGTCCCAGGTCCCCTACCCCCAGGGCATTCCTGGTCTTCACCCCTGGGCTGTCTTGGGACCTCTTTAAGCTGATGTAGGTTAGCGCTGACACCTCCTTGCTCTGGGCCCTGATAGAATTGGGTCCAGAAGGAGGAGGGGGGCTGTCTTTGGCAATCTCCCTCCATCCAGGGTGCCGGCCACGTGCACTCCAGAGCAGTTAGGTACCTCTCCACACCCCGGTCCCGCCCCACTTCACATTCCAGCCTCTTTCTGCCAAGCCCCCAGCTGCCACACACACCCACTTCCTGCCAGGTGGGCAGCATGCAGAGATTGGGTTCCTCCACTGCCCTCTCATTAGCCCCTAATCCTGGCTGTTTCTCACCAATCACCTTTCTCGCCCTAATCCCTCTAACGTGAGGGGCCCCAGTTACATCTGCGGACATCAGAGCATGGGCAGGGAGGGCCAGGAAGAGAGGTTGGGGTCCTCCCAGGAGTTCTGAGCCTTCACAGCTACCCGTAAGTGCTTCTCCTGATCCAGACCACAAATAGACACAGAGCACATACTGTGTGCCCACAGCATCATTATCGTTATCATCATTATCATCATCAACATCATCAATAGTGCTATCGAATGGAAC
Source organism: Physeter macrocephalus (assembly GCF_002837175.3). Taxonomy (NCBI): domain Eukaryota; kingdom Metazoa; phylum Chordata; class Mammalia; order Artiodactyla; family Physeteridae; genus Physeter; species Physeter macrocephalus. Next base: position 4,327,761 of record NC_041232.1, on the reverse strand, counting down.
TTTTATTTATTTATTTATTTATTTATTTATTT
>NC_041232.1:4324546-4327440 GCF_002837175.3 Physeter macrocephalus | reverse complement strand
GTTGCTCCGCGGCATGTGGGACCTTCCCAGACCAGGGCTCGAACCCGTGTCCCCTGCATTGGCAGGTGAATTCTTAACCACTGCACCACCAGGGAAGCCCCTCTAATGGAACTTTCTGCGGTGATGGAAATGTTCTGTATCTGGGCTGTGTCCTATTGGACATCACTGGTAGGCAGTTGTCACATGTGAAATGTGGTTAGTGAGACTGAGGAACTCAAGTTTTAAATAAATTAAATTTTGATTAATTTTATTTTATAATAGATTGCCCCATGTGGCTTGTGGCTACCATATTAGCACAGATCTACTGCATGTACTGAAGGCTTATTACATGCCAGGCCCCACTCTAAGTGCATCACCTTGTGGGACTTCCCTGGTGGTTCAATGCTTAAGACTCCCTACTCCCAATGCAGGGGGCACAGGTTCGATCCCTGGTTGGGGAACTAAGATCCTGCATGCCACACAGCATAGCCAAAAAAAGAAAAGAAAAGAAAAGAAGACAATGGGATTTCCCTGGTGTTCCAGTGGTTAAGACTCTACACTTCCACTGCAGGGGATGCAGGTTCAATCCCTAGTTGGGGAACTAAGATCCCACATGCCTCATGGTGAGGCCAAAAAAAAAAGCATCACCTCATTTAAATCTCAGAGCCCCCCTGGGATTAGCTACCATTATTAAGCCCATTTTACAGACAAACAAACTGATGTAGAGAGAAGTTAAGTATCTTATCCAGAGCTAAGCCCATGCAATTAACCACTCTGCTGTCACACTGGAGGCCATCCCACAGTCTCAGCTCTGGGGGCCTCCACCTTAATCAGGGAGAGGACCCAGGCACAGAAGTCACCCCAATGGGATGTAGGTGGCTTTGAGCCAGACCTTGAAGAAAGGGAGGATGTCGATTAGTGGAGATTGGGGTAGAGGAAAAGGCATCCCTAGTGGAGGGGACGGCATGGGCCAAGGTGTGGAGGTGGGCAAGTGAACAGCACACGGAGGGCAGAGCTGAAGATGTTACAGTAAACAAGATGGATTGGGTCCCTGCCTGCACGGAACTCACAGTCTCCCATTTGCTGAGCATTTCCTCTGTGCTGAGAACATTACATTGTTATCAAACCATTTGGAAACAGGTAGGGGTATCTCCATTTTACAGTCAAAGATATGAAAGGTCAGAGAGATAAAGAAACTTTTCTGAAGTCACACAGCCAGGAAATGGGAAGCCAGGATTTGAACCCAAGCCTGTCTGACTCCGGAACCTGTAGTGGAGCTACTGCCCAGATGTGCCTTCCCCCGGAGGGCTCACTGTGCCTAGAAGACAGTAAGTGCTCGATAAAAGGTCTAAGATCATCATCGTGTGTTAGGAAGCCTGGATCCACCCACCTCGGGCTGCAGGGTATTTTGAGGCCAGGAGAATTCATTTCCCTCCCTTGAAACAAAGGCCTCAGCAGAGGACAACCACCCCCACCCCCACCTACCGTTTGCGTCTTCTCCAAGTCCTAGTTTGTCAGGCTCTCAGGGGACCATGGCTACAACCAGGACACCAGCAAACAACCGCAGGGGGATAGACGGGGCCATCCAGTCCTCACCCAGGAACCCCTCCTTTCTGGGGGTTGGTTACTAGAAATGTGAACTGCCGTCCTACCAGAACCAGCTGGGTGAGTACAGAGGGGGCCCCCGGGGTGAGGGAGCCTCACCATGGGGCAAACATGGCTGGGACGAGGCAAGTGGGAGTGCGGTTCAGGGCACAGTGAGATGAGGTGGGGTGGCCGAGAGGAGAGGGGAATTGCGGGGGTGGGAGGCGGGGAGGGGTGCCTTGTCGGAGCCCCAGTGGTGATCTCAGCAGCGCCCTGGGATGGTCTGCCTTCCCTCTTTTACCCTTTGTCAGTTTCATCTCCTTTTTAAATTAAAATATGGTATAATTCACATACCGTAAGTTCACCATTCTGAAAGTGTGCAATTCAGTGATTTTTAGTGTATTTACAAAGTTGTGCAACCAACTCCACTGCTTAATTGCAGGACATTTTCATTAACCCCCGAAAACCGCTATACCCTTTAGCAGTCATTCCCCATTTCCTGCACCCCTGCTCTTGCCTTTGGCAACTACTAAGCTATTTTCCATCTCTATAGATTTTCTTATTCTGGATATTTCATAGAAAGAGAATCATGCGGTGATGTGATCTTTTGTGACTGGCTTCTTTAACTTAGCATAATGTACACAAGGTTCATCCATGTTGTAGCAGGTACCAGTATGTCATTCCTTTTTATGGCTGAATAATATTCTTTTGCATAAATATACCACATTTTGTTTACCCATTCATCAGTTGATGGACATTTGGGTTATTTCCACTTTTTTGGCTATTATGAATAATGCTGCTATGAAAAGTTTTTGTACAAGTTTTTGTAAAAACATGTTTTCACTTCTCTTGGGTGTATCTTTTGGAGTGGAATTACTGGCTCATATAGTAATTCTATGTTCAACCTTTTGAGAAACTGGCAAACTGTTTTCCAAAGTGGCTGCATCATTTTATATACTCCCTAACAATGTGTGAGGGCTCCTTTTCTGTTTTCTTATTTTGCTATTATAGCCATCCTAGTGGGTGTCACGTGGTACCTCATTGCGGTTTTGAATTGCATTTCTCTAATGACTAAAGCTCTTGAGCATCTCTTCATGAGCTTATTGGTCATCTGTATATCTTCTGGGAGAAACATCTATTCAAAATTTTAAAATGTCTTTACCTAATTTTAAATTGGATTGTCTTTTTATTGTTGACCTGTAAGAATTCTCTATATATTCTGGATTTTAATCCCTTATCAGATATATAATTTGAAAATATCTTCTTCCATTCTGTGGGTGGTCTTTATTTTATTTATTTATTTTTTTGCGATACGCGGGCCTCTCACTGTT
>NC_041232.1:4314893-4324346 GCF_002837175.3 Physeter macrocephalus | reverse complement strand
CATGTGGGATCTTCCCAGCCCGGGGCACGAACCCGTGTCCCCTGCATCGGCAGGTGGACTCTCAACCACTGCGCCATCAGGGAAGCCCCTGTGGGTTGTCTTTTCACTTTCTTCAGTGTTCTGTGATACACAAAAGTTCTAAATTTTGATGAAGGCTGGCTTATCTACTTTTTCTTTTATTGCTTACTCTTTTGGTGTCATATCTAAGAAAGCATTGCCAAATCCAAGGTCACGTAGGTTTGAAACCTCACACCTGGTCTCAGATTGGCTGAAACAGCACAACTCAGATCAGATTGGGACTTGAACTCAATCACACCTCAGTTGGTATTCAAACCCAGCCCATGCTCCGCAACAAGAGAAACCACTGCAATGAGAAGCCTGTGCACCACTACAAATAGTAGCCCCTGCTCGCCGCAACTAGAGAAAGCCTGTGTGCAGCAACAAAGACCAACACAGCCAAAAATAAATAAATTAATTTTAAAAAATAATAAAGACAGTGCAAAAATATCTCAGCGATCATTTTTATATTGATTACATGTTGCAGTGATACCAATTTGGCTCTGTCAGGTTAAATAAAATATATTATTGGGAATTCTCTGGTGGTCCGTTGGTTGGTACTCGGCACTTTCACTGCTGTGGCCAGGATTCAATCCCTGGTTGGGGAACTAAGATCCCGCAAGCCGTGCTGCGTGGCCAAAAAATAAATAAATAAAATATATTATCAAAATTGATTTTACTTGTTTCTTTTCCCTGTTCTCACGTGGCTGCTAGAAAATTTGAAATGACATATGTGGCTTGCATTTGTGGTTTGTGTTATGTTTCTATTGGACGGCACCAGTGTGGACTCTGGCCACCAAGACCCTCAGAGTTGAGAAGAGACCCGGGAGTGCAGAGCTCAGAGGGACCTCAGGGGCCTTGGGGGCTACCTCTCCTGGGGTAGAAGGAGAAATTGAGGCCGGTGTAGGGTTCTCTCCCCCACCTCACCTGGGCTAGCATCCTCTCCTGCGATGGGCTCAGCTCACCCTCTTGCCCTCTCATTCTCTCTGCAGTGGTGGGTATGGGGTCCAGCTGGCTGGTCCTGAGTGCAGACCCCACTCTGTGGCTCCCTGCAGACCACCTGTCTTCTGCCCAGCTGGCAGCCCCGCCCATGCCTACCCCTGCCCAGAAGCCCCGCCTCTTCCTGCCAGGCTTCTTGTCCCTACATGGCAAGGTTCATTCCTTGCTGGGTGCCTAAGGCACCAAACCTTGACCTGACTGGCCCAGATTCAAATCCTCATGCGTGAAACGAGGACAGCGATGCTTGCCCCGCAGCATGTTGAAAGTGACACCGCCTGTTGTCACGCACACAGGGGCTGCTCTCTACCCTGTCTCTCAGTCCCTACCCTCTACTTCTGCAGTCCCATCAGATACTTCGTTGAGCCAGGAAGGCCACCACTCACACCCAACAGAGGTCTGAAACCACTGTCATTGTGCCCCGACATGTCCCAGGCTCCAATTACCACCCCACGTGTCGGGAGCAACTGCCCATGATTCATCACAGCCTTTAGGGCATGTGGCACTGGGGGTGAGGAGAGACTTCCCAGACCCAGACCCAGCAGGTGGATGTGCAGCCCTGAGCTGGGCCACACCTGGCCTTCAGGTGAGGGGTGACAGGAGACTCCTGGCTACAGGCAGCTTCCCCACCCCTGGACAAGCAGAAAGCCAGAGCCCAAGATGAGGACACGTGGGCTCATACTGCATGAACGGGACCTGCACACAGTAGGTACTTGTCTGAGATAAGCACTCCAGTGCAAGGAGCTTATTCCGGAGGTGATCCGGGGAAACACAAATAGGAGAGTGAGGAAGTGAGACAGAGGTGGGGAGGTGGCTGTACAGGGAAGTAATCAAGAAAATAAGGACAAGTCGATCCCAATGGGGATAATGGGAGACAGTGTGGAACGCTCACCTCAGAGTCCCGCCCAGGGTCTGAGGGTCTTTAGACACCTTTGCTTGAGGGCTGCTCCAGGGGCTGACAATCCTGCTGGCACCTGTGGCCCTGGAGGCTGGAGAAAGGCCTCGGGGGTGGTGAGGTTGAGGGGAGAAGGGCAGGGGACATGGGCAGGGCACCAGCAGCTTCACCTCTAATCTGGGACCACGTGTTGGACTTTGTGCCTGCTTCTTGGCCAAAGGCATCCCTGCTCTGTGAACCCCTTACTGTTCCCCCTGGAGCCTGGAAGACGGAAGTGGAGTGCCCGAGCCATGCAGCAGTTGGGTGACAATCAGGACTGTCTGAACTTGGAGCTTACTCAGGACTCTGTCTCTCACATGCCGGCACCAGGCAGAGCACACACCTGGGGCGCCACGCTGAGCCTGAGATGCTCCCTCCTTGGCCTTGCACGGGGGTAACTGGAGTGGATCTGCCTCTCCTGTAGGGCGGGGTCTCCCTAGAACCCCACAGACCCATAGGCTAGAGCTTTAGCCACAAGCGGCAAGTGTGGGCCACCCTCCCCTGCTCCTTCCCTGGCCCAGGCCCCCATCCCTCTCCCTGGTTCCCCACCCCAGCACCTCTGAAGCCCACCAGTGAGTAGTCCTGCACCTCCTCCAAAGCCTCCCTTGGCTCCTTGTCACTCTCAGGAGAAACTGCAAACTCCTTAGCCTAGAGCGCAAGAAGATTGTTTGCCGTCCTTGCTGAGCGGATTTCTCCTGCTCGCCTCCTTATTCCAGCCCCCTTGCCTCTCCACTATTACCTGTCCAGCTTTTTCTTATGCTATTCCCTCTCCCTGGAATGCCCTTCCTTGCAACACCCTGCATCCAATCCCTGCCTCCCTCAAGGCCTATAATCAAAGCCCTCCTCTTCTGCAAGGTCTTTTCTAATTGGTTTTATTTGCTGGGAAGTGAGTCCAGTGAGTGCGGCGGGCACGGGGCCTGCACACAGTAGGCACTTGTCTGAGAAAAGCACTCCCACTGTGGCACACTGTACACAGTAGGTACTCAATAAGAGTTTTCCAAAGATGTGATGGCAAGGGAAGCTGGGAGCGGCCACCTCTCCTTTTTCAGTTCTTATATGGCTCTCTGTGCTCGCGGGTGCCCAGGGCCACCCACCCTCCAGACTCCCTGCCTCTACCTGCCCGTGTCAAAACTTACCTGACCTGTGTCCCACCCCAGCGTCATGTGAGCTTTCAGCTAATGAACTCATTCCAGCACTCGTGTGCCTTGGCTAATCTATTATCTTTCCCAGGGACACAGGCCCCAGTCTGTTAGGACAAGTATGAAGAAGGCCCTCAAGGGTGAAATAACTCCCTTTCTACCCTCTGCCCTATTTTCACTCTCTCTTTTTTACCTGTTCCCTCCCTCCTTTCTTCTTTTCTCTCTTCCTTCCTTCTTTTCTTTCTCCCTATTTCCTTTTTTTCTGTCCTCTTTATTTTTGGCCACACCATGTGGCATGCGGGATCTTAGTTCCCCGACCGGGAATAAGACCAGAGACCCCTGCAGTGGAAGCACAGAGTCCTAATCACCGGACCACCGGAGAATTCCCTTTCCTCTGTCTTTCAACATTTATTAAGAACTGACTGTGTGCCAGGCACTGGTCTGGGCACTGGAGGCCTATTGTTTCCATAAGACCCGGGCCGCATCCTGGAGGGCCTCGCAGACAAGCAAATCCACTGCTCTGGCCCTGGGCAAGCACAGCTGAGATGGGGAGCCTGGTGGTCCTAAGCTAGCTTGGGGGCTGGGCTGTCAGGAAAGGATACCCAGAGGAAGAGGCAGAGCTTGCTTTGAAAACACGTAGCAGTATTAGGCCTGCAAAAGTAAGGGGGCCTTATCGTAGAGGGAACAGCATGTGCGAAGCCCCAGAGGCATGCAGCTGCCTGGCTTCTCCCCAGTGGAAAGGAGGATAGTGGAGGGCTTGGAGCAGAGGACAGCCTCTGGCTACAGGTGGAGGGTGGCTCCTAGGGGCGAGCCTGGGGGAGGGAGGAAAGGAGGGGTTCAGGTGAGGGGGAGATGCCTCACCCAGGAGAGTGTGTTAGTGTCCTGAGGCTGCTGTAACAAAGTACCACAAACTGGGTGGCTTAAAACAACAGGAGTTTATTCTTTCACAGATCTGGAGGCTAGAAGTCTGAAATCAAGCTGTCGACAGTGCCACGTTCCCTCAAACTCTGGAGAGACTCCTTCGTTGCCTCTTAGCTTCCGGAGGTGCCCGTCACCCTTGGCATTCCTTGGCTTGTTGCTATATTATGCCAACCTCTGCCTGTCTTCACATGGTATTGTCCCTGTGTGTCTGTGTCTTCACATGGCATTTCCATGTCTTATCAGGATACTAGCCATATTGGATTAGGGCCCACTCCAATGACCTTGTCTTCACTTGATTATATGTACAAAGACCCTATATCCAGATAATGTCAGTCATAGGGAACTGAGGGTTAGGACTTCAATACATCTTTTTAAGGGATACAGTTCAACCCATAACGGAGAGGAACATGTGGTTTCACTGAATTTCTCCCAGGGGACAGCCTTGATCCCTGCCCTGGCTCTCACGTGTCTGGTCTACAGATGCCTGGTCACCATGGGTGCCCCCAGCTCCCACTGGCCAGGAAGGTCAGAAGTAGGCAAGACCGAACTTGGTAACATGGCACCCTCTGCGACTCAGGTGTAGCAAGAGCAGTCTGGTTCCTGAAGGCTACCCCTGCAGAGCCCCTTGGAGACCTCATACTTTTTCAGCCATGGGACAGCCCTCAGTCCTGAGGCTGAGGTGGCCAACTGGAATGGCGCTGAAGGTCTGGAGGCCGCAAGCACCAGCCTCGGCATCTGACTGACCTAGGTTTGCATCCTGCCTCTATGGCTGCTGGCTGGGTGACCCTGGGCTGGTTGCTCTGCCTCTGTGTGTCAGTCACCTCCTCGGGGGAGCAAAGGGAATTGTGCATGTTCCCACATGGCACAGGGCTGAGCACAGAGTGGTTGCTCAGTACCTGGCAGCTACTCATTATCAAAGTATTAATTACATTAATAAAGGAGTTAATAACTATAATGCTTTTAAAACAACCCAGGCAGATAGTAAATGCTGATGAAGTAATTTATATTCTTAGCATCTACTAACTGCCAGATTTGTTCTCCTTGGATCTCAAAAGGACCTAAAAGGGCCAGTATTAATAATAATAAATAATGTAATCATATATAATATTGTTATGGGCATTTCTAGGCCCTTAGGGGTCCAAGGAAATAGAATTATGGGGTTCCACAAACCCAGGAAGTTATATTGCACTAAGTCATGTCTCTCTTTGATTAATAAAAGGAGGGAGAATTCTCTAATAAATGTGGGGTCAGTTACATCTCTTCCTGCAAATAGTCTTAGCTATTGTCAGTTTTATTTATTTATTTTTGCTTATTTTTCTCCCTATGAATTAAATAAAGACTCCAAGGCTGTGCTAATTTCTTGCCACAAGGAATATTATGAGGGTGTAGGCAGTGGTCCCAGGGTGGTGGTGGGGTCAAACCTGTCCCATACTGACCAACCGTCTTGGTTGCCCAGGACTGAGGCGCTTCCTTCAATGTGGGAACTTTCAGTGCTAAAACCGGGACAGTTCTAGAAAAGTAAAACAGTTGGTCACCCTAACTCCTTCCTACCCTCCTTGGACCAGAAGCTCACTCCCAGGAGGAAGACTGACTCAAGGCCAGGGAGGTTGAGTGATCTGGCTGACTGATCTGGCTTTGAATTCTGACCCTGGCCCTAATTAGCTGTGTGACCTTGGGTAGGTCACTTAACCTCTCTGAGCTTTGATCTATAAAGCTAGGATGTTGTAGGTATTCGGATAAGTTATGTAAGCACTTGGCTTGGAACCTGGCACAAACAGGTCTCCAGTAAAGAATCTCCTGGCTGTGGTTTCTGCCTTTCATATCTGGCTGCTAGCTGCTGGTTAGAGACCTGAGGAAGGGCCTCTGTTCCCCGGGGAGGCTGAGGGAAGCAGATGGTTAGAGCTGACACATCCCTGCCATGGTTGATCATACCCGACATGCCTTGGTTGCTCTCTGGACATGAGCTCCAGGAGGGTCTAAGCCAACTTGCTGACTGCTGTCTGCTCAGGGCCAGCTCAAGGCTGGGGCACACTACAGACATCTAATGAATATAAAATGTTTTTTGGATTAATTAAACTGAACTCCAGGGTGGAAGGGGAAAACCCAGGACTTAGGTAGGGTTAGAGCTCAAGCAGATGGTGAGGCAGCCTGGAGTGGTCAGTAGGGGAAAGGCGGCAGGCAGGGATGGGGTGAACAGACATTGGCTATGGAAAGGGTTTGGGGTGCCAGGGAGATGGCTTAGTACTGGGTCTGATACATCTTGCAACGTGACCTCAAGCATTTCCCTCCTGCTCTCAGAATGTCAATTCCCACATGTGTAATATGGGATGGTAATTCTGCCTACCTCAAAGGATTATTGTGAGGATTAATGAGATTGCACGAGGAACCGTTAGCCTGGGCCCTGGGCCTGCTGTTCACGGCTCCACCAAGTTCTCCCCACCTCCCTGTCACACACACACACACACACACACACACACACGCACACACAATCTTCCAGGTCTTGGTAGCTCATGGGATCCCTTCAACCACACAGGGCTTCAGCATGTGACAGATACACACCAAACCCTGCCATACCACTGGGCTCTGCCCCACAGACACACTCAGGTGCCCACCATGTTCCCTTGGGGTCCCCCAATCCCCACCAGTCACCCCCCACACACCAGGGCCCTGCCAGTCAGCACCACTGAGGCTGATTAACAAAAACGCATCAAATTCTTTTACTTCTGAAGTCTCCCCTTTATGGGGAGCCAGAAAATAGAACATTCTTTTTTGGAGGGAAGGGGATTTAATTTAAAAAACCAAAAACCAAAACCCAAAAAACTATAATTAGTCAAATACTGATCTCAGGCCCTGTGTGCGGTGGGCCCAGTCCTTGGCTGGTCGCAGCCCTGCAGCAGCCCTGCCTCACCCCAGGGGCTGGGGTGGCACCAGGAGGGCCGCGGGGGGAGGCCAGCGGGCCCCTGCCCAGCCCTCCTCCACGGGCGGGAGTCACCACTGCAGGAAGTCCCGGATGAGCTTCCAGAGCTTGGTGACCCACAGGTTGACGCCCAGGTCCATCAGGTACTGGATCTCGGGCGTGAGCATGCGCCGACAGAGCTGCGCGTGCCGCCGCCCAATGCTCTTCTTGAGGTTGTAGCCCAGGATGGATTTGGTGCCCAGCGGTTGCCAGGGCTGCATGGCCGAGTCCTGGATGGCGGTGGCGTCCACCGCGTGGCCGCCGTCGATGCAGATGCGGCGCATGCGCTCGTTGGCGCGCCGCAGGGAGGCCACCTCGCGGGCCATGCGCTCGCGCCCAAAGGCCTCCACCTTGCGCCAGAAGCTGGCATTGAAGTGGTGGTAGAGGCGGGCGTCCAGCACGTTCCAGGCCGTGGCGCGCCGGTACAGCTCGCCGGAGAGGCGCGGCACTGCCGAGGCGCGGCGGGCATTGAGCTTGAAGTAGAGCACGTCCTCCAGCTCCCAGCACAGCAGGTCCTTGAGCAGCACCAGCGACTCGTCGAAATACTCCTGCAGGAGCACGAGGTGGAAGCGGCGCTCCACCTCTAGGATGTGCTCCTGCACCTGCGGGCTGCCGGGGTCCAGGTCGCTGTCGTAGCCCAGGTCGAAGAAGAGCAGGTTGCGGAGGTAGTGGGCGTTGTAGCCGTGGGGGTCGTAGTAGCGGTCTGGGTCCTGCAGGAACTCGGCCAGCTTGTCGTGGCCCGAGAGTTTCCACGTGAAGGGCACCACGGAGCCGAAGTAGTGGAAGGAGGACTCGAAGAGGCGGGCGGGGTCGCGGAGCACAGTGATGAAGGTGGCGTTGGGTGGCACCAGGCCCCGGACCTCGTCGTAGTGGAAGCGCATGTGGTTGCAGATGATGTTGAAGCAGGCCCCGGGCCGGTAGTCCTGCACCAGGCTGCGTGCGAAAAAGGCCGGGTAGTCGAAGTCGTTGCGGCCGTTGGGGAAGGCGAACTTGAGCCCGTGCTTCTGGCCGAAGCGGAACAGGATGTTGAGCAGCGTGCTGCTGGCCGTCTTGTGCGTCTTCATGAACACGATGTCGCGCCTCGGCTGGCAGCCTCCCGCCGAGCTGTTGGCCGGGGTCGGTGCCTCTGGCTCACTCAGGGCTGGGGAGCAGGGTGCTGTGCCCTCGGGGGTCCTGCTGGGGATGGAGTGGTGGCAGAGCCTCAGGACTTAGCACCCCGGACCCCGCTACCCCAGGTCTGGAGAGCGGGCTGCTGGGGGTGGGGTGTGTGGCAGGAGAGCCCAGGGACCAGATGGGCCTGCGTTCAGGCTGCAAGGCCTAGGTCAGTTGTTTGGCTTCTCTGGCCTTACTTTCCTCATCTGTGAAGCGGGGACAATAAGCCTGTTCGTGGTGTTGCTGTGAGGACAATAATACGTCTCATTCATGGCCACTGTGAAGTACATTTATCATGAATTAGCATTAGGTAGGACCACATGAAACTTTGCAGGCCGAAAATGGTCAGTTATTAGCAGTTTCCTCTAGTTCAACTTAATACCTCCAATTAAGGGCACAGGCTGTGCTGCGGCCTGGGCAGAACAGCCCCGTGGGGAGGTGGGGTGGACTCATGGTTAGGAGCCAGGCTTGGAGGCAGACAGACCCCAGCTTGAATCCAGGCCTGTGCCAGCTGTGTGCTCTTGGACAGGTCCTCCCCACCTCCTGGCCCCATTGGAGCCCACCGTGCAGGTGGTGTTATTTGATTCTTATGCTCCATGTCAGGCTCTGTTACTATACCCGCTTCACAGATGAGGACACTGAGGCCTAGGGTTCCACAGGGTGTTCTGCTCTCAGTGGGATTTCTGCCCGGCACATCATGATGCAGGGCACAGGGTGGCCAACCAGGAGGTAACCGTGATCACGGGGGCAGGAGCCAACCCTCCCACACCCCCAGCCCTCGGCTGCCCAGCAGGGCCACTCACGTGGAGGCCAGGCCAGTGTGCAGCGGGGGGACGGCGTAGGAGTACAGCAGTAGCAGGAAGCTGGTGAAGAGTGCTCCCAGCACCAGCCCCTTGGCCATGGACTCCCAGCGCTTCTTCTGTGGCAGCAGCATCTCAGACACCTGTGGGGAGTACAGAGCAGGGAAAGCGTTAGGGGGCTGGCCCCAGGGAGCCCCCACCACCATCTCAGGCCTGGCTGGCTTGAGAGGCAGCCTTCAACATTGGGACCTGCCTTTGCCAGCTCTGTGGCCCCCCAGCAGGTCCAGACAGGGACAGAGAAGACACTGGGCTGCAGATGGACCCGCTGGGCAACGCCAATGCAAAGAGAGGCTAGGGAGTGTGGCAGGGAGAAGGTTCTGCTGCCTGGTTCGGTTTTGACTTTTTTTTTTTTTTTTTTTTTTTGTGGTACACGGGCCTCTCGCTGTTGTGGCCTCTCCCGTTGCAGAACACCGGCTCCGGACGCGCAGGCTTCGCGGC
>NC_041232.1:4312735-4314859 GCF_002837175.3 Physeter macrocephalus | reverse complement strand
GTTGTGGCCTCTCCCGTTGCAGAGCACAGGCTCCGGACGCGCAGGCTTAGCGGCCATGGCTCACGGGCCCAGCCGCTCCGCGGTATGTGGGATCTTCCCGGACCGGGGCACGAACCCGTGTCCCCTGCATTGGCAGGCGGATTCTCAACCACTGCACCACCAGGGAAGCCCCGGTTTTAACTTTTAAGCTGAGTGGTGGGTACATGGGTGTTCATTAGTTTATTTTTTACACCTTTTGGGGCTTCATAATGAAATCATGTTCTAAGTAAAAAGGAAAAGAAGACCCTTTCCCAGTGCTCTGTCCCCCCAGTCCTGGGGCCAGGTTTGTCTCCAGGGAGGGGCCTAGGCCTGAATCCCTCACCTTTCAGAAGGCCCAGCCAGCCCACCTGTCCCCCGTGCCACCCTTCCCAGCTGCCCAGTGAGGGGCCAAGGCTCCTCATCTCTCCTTACTGGCCCCCATGCCCATGGGGTCTGTAGGGGAGCCAGATGGAGAAACTGAGGCTCAGAGCGAGGAAGGAGAGGGCTCAGATCACACAGCCAGCCTGACCTCTGCCCACATGCCCATCTTTCCTCCAACTGCCGGCAGGCAGGATTAACCGGGTAAGTATGAATTTCAGATAAACAACAAATAGGGACTTCCCTGGTGGCGCAGTGGTTAAGAATCCGCCTGCCAATGCAGGGGACACGGGTTCGAGCACTAGTCTGAGAAGATTCCACATGCTACGGAGCAACTAAGCCCGTGCACCACAACTACTGAGCCCGTGTGCCACAACTACTGAAGCCCGTGTGCCTGGAGCCCATGCTCCGCAACAAGAGAAGCCACCGCAATGAGAAGCCCGTGCGCCGCAATGAAGAGTAGACCCGAGAAGCCACCGCAATGAGAAGCCCGTGCACCGCAATGAAGAGTAGACCCTGCTCATGCAACTAGAGAAAGCCCACGTGCAGCAACAAAGACCCAACGCAGCCAAAGATAAATAAATAAATATAATTTTTAAAAAACCCACAACAAATAAAACTTTTTTTAGTATACACGTGTCCCAAATATTGCCAGGGATATAGTTATACTAAAAATTATTCAGTATGTCTCTGAATATCAAATTTAACTAGATGTCCTGGTTTTTTTGTTTGTTTTCAGTTTGGGGGGTAGTAGGTTTTAGGTCTAACTGTGGCGACCCTGTCGGCAGGGGGCTGAGGCCTGAGCTGTAATGGGGGCAGTTCAGGCTAAGCCATGGGGGGTCCAGGAGAGAGCTGGGACTTGGGAGACTTCCCACCACCCCTTAGCTGCAAAGCCAACGTCCAAAACTTTCCACTGCTGCTGTGGTGCATGCTGCACTAGGCCCTGGGCCCCAGAGGCCAAGAGAGATCATGTGTGCTGCCCCGTGATCACACGCATGGCACGTCACCACTGACCCTGCGGCCAGAGGTCAGCCAGTCAGCCTGGAGGAGGACCCCATGTAATTTCCCCTGGAAAAGTGACCAGAGGCACCCACAAACCTTTCCCAGAGAATGGATACTCCAGGTCTGCCTGACCAGTCCCTGAGTTTTCCACTTCTCATCTAGAAAGTTGTCCTCACAGGAAAGGACATGAAGAAGAAATTTGCAGAGGAAGGAACTATATAAGAGGGAATTTGGCTTCCCCGGTGACAATGACATATCTCTGTTCACTCTTAGGTGGGCAAGGTGGACAGGGTCAAGGGTGGACGAGAGTGTGAGAGAGTTTCCGGTACTTCTATCAAAGGAGGAAGGTACAAGCTCTTCCAATTCCAACTATTCTGCAAAAACACTTGGGCAAAGTCACCCATGCAAGGGTGTTCATGGCGGTTTGGTCAGAAAAAAGTTAGAAACAACCTCAGTGTCCATCAGCAGGGCACCTGTTCCACAAACCAAAGCCCCTTCCCAGATGGAGGCATCTGTACCCGCTTAACAAAAAAAAAAAAAGGAAAAGAAAAAGAAACAAGGTGGAGCTGAGTGGACTGGCTCGAAAACACACCATGATCTACTAATGTGGAAAAAGAAAGTTCTGGGGCTTCCCTGGTGGCACAGTGGTTGAGAATCCGCCTGCCGATGCAGGGGACACGGGTTCGTGCCCCGGTCCGGGAAGATCCCACATGCCGCGGAGTGGCT
>NC_041232.1:4245464-4312602 GCF_002837175.3 Physeter macrocephalus | reverse complement strand
GGAGTGGCTGGGCCCGTGAGCCATGGTCGCTGAGCCTGCGCGTCCGGAGCCTGTGCTCCGCAACGGGAGAGGCCACAACAGTGAGAGGCCCGCGTACCGAAAAAAAAAAAAAAAAGAAAAAGAAAGTTCTGGAACACTATGCCCCCAAATCCATATAGGCGATAGGTAAATATACATAGGCCCAGAAAGAAACCAGTGTAGGGGCATATTCTAAGTTTTAACAGTGGTATTCTCTGCGTAGCTGGGGGAGGGGTATAAAAGGTAATCGTTTTCTATATTATGGATTTCTGTAAGGGTTGCATTTTTTTTAAGGAGCATATATTACTTTTAATCAGAAAAAGGCAATAACATGTATTTACTATGTTTAAATAATAGATAAACTTGCGAAGTGGGGAAAGTCAGCTAGCGAAGGTCTGGTCACCAAGAGGCCTCAGGAGAGGGGAGGGGCCAACCTGGAAGCCCCGGGCCTGTGTTTCAATCACAGGAACCCCTTGGAGCCTCAGCTTCTCATCTGTTAAGTGGGGAAGCTGGTAGTGCTGGCTTTTCCTGAGATGGGGCTGGCAAAACGACTAGCGCATAGTTATCGCTCAAAGAGCGTGGGGACCTGCTCCGGGTTCCTGTCTTTGTTGCCCTCAGGGTGGGCTCCCCCTGAACAAGGAGTGGCTGTCCCCGACCCTGACCAAGCACAAACCTGCCCTCTGCCTCAAGTGACCCCACCAGCCTCCTGTTCCTCAGGGGTCCCAGCAAATATCAGGACAGAGCCCTGGGCCAGGCCAGAGCCTCAGATGTGAGCCCCAACCCTGAGTGGGGCCCTGGGCTTCGGTTTCTCTGACTTTAAAACGGGGAGGGGTTCGGATTGCTGCCCTCTAAAAAACCCCGGGGCCCACCCCTGCCCCAGTAGCCCCACTCACCACGGCACTTTCTGGAACTCTGGGAGGCAGCTGGCAAGGCTCTGGGTGCAGGTCAGGCAGCAGGGGGCAGACCAGCCTCCGAGGACAACCAATCAGGCTCTGCCTGGCCCCGCCCAGGACCGCCCCCTCGACCCCCATCCCTGCTTCCCTCATTCATTTGTTCATTCCCCCACTTTGGCTTCCTCAAAACCAGCCGGGCCCTGCCCTGCTAGGTGCCGGGTTCTGGGCCCTTTCCACCCTCTGGTTTCACTTTTGAGCCCTGCTATGAGCCAGGCCCTGGGATGGGGTCTCCTCCAGAGCATCTCACTGACTCCACCCAGCTATCCTGGGAGGCAGACCCCACTGTCACATCCATTTTGCAGATGGGGAAACCAAGGCTCTGGGAGGTGACGTGACTTGCCCAGGGTCACTAGGCAGCGAGCGGGCAGGGCTGGGATTTGAGTTCAGGTCTGTTGGCCTGCAATGTGCATCTTCCCGTTTGTCCATGCCTGGCATGTCCCAGGCCCAGCCCGAGCCCATGGGAAGGAGGGTGTGCACAGCTGGATGTTCCATCACAGAAGGCTGAGGCTTGCAGGCAGCTGACGGTCCCAGGTCTAAGTCCATGGGGTACCAAGGACAATCTCCGCCTGGCCCGAGCCTCACGGCCTGTAGCCTGGAAGACAGTGCAGCAGGGAGGCTGAGGCTCAGAAACGGCAGAGCCACCATCAAGGTCACACAGTGCAGCAGTAGCAAAGACAGGGCCAGAACCTGAGTCTCTTTCCTCTGCTATGGTGGTGACAGTCCCAGGCACTCAGGGCAGACCATACCCCCTCCCTAGCCCACCCTATCTATTCCTCTCCTACTGGGTTACCCTAGCCACATCACCCTCCATCTGTGCCAACGGCTGGCTCCAGGCCAGGCCCAGCAATCCTCCTGTTTGGCTGGACCAGCACACTCCAGGGAACAAAGGAGAAACAGGACTCATCCCCCACAGCATGCACACGGGGAAACCGAGCCCGGGATGGTGAACCTTCTGGCCTAGAGCATCACCACCAGGCAGGCCTCAGTCCCAGGGTGTCCTGCTCCCCCCAGGGGCCCGTGCGTGGGGCAGAGGAAGACACACTCACCTCCGGCCGTGTCTGGATGCCCCTTTCCTCTCCCTCACTGAGCCACATCTGACTCCCAGGCTGCCTCTGCGGTCACTGGGAAACAGGAACGCTCCAATGACACCCAGGAGTGTGCTGGCTGGCTCCCTCATGCTCTAGTGGGTGTGAATATTCATGAGTTCCCTCCCTGGGGAGAGCAGGTGGCATGTCCCTGTACCCTGCAGGTGCTGCCCTGGCCCTCTGCCCCCTCGGTGGTCCCCAACCCTCTCTGGACCTCAGCAGCCAGGCAGCTCCTTCATCCAAGGGCTCAGCAAGGTCCCTGGCGTCCTTGGGACAAGGACAAGCAGCCGCAGAGCCCGGCAGAGAGCCTGGGACCGGCTTGAAAGCCACGGGAGGGACAGGGAGGCAGGTGAGTTTGGGGAAGCTAATTTCTCCTCCAATCACATCTCATTTAAGTCTCACAGCTACCCTATGAGTCAAGTACCACTGTTAGCCACTCCCCAGGTAAAGATACCAAGGCTCAGAGAGGTGAACTCACCAGTCCAAGGTCACACAGTTAGCAAAGAGCAGACAGAACCAGAGTCAAAACAGGGACTTACCAAACTCTAGGGCTTAAAGATGCCAAGACACAACCCGAGACTAAGGTTTGTCTAAAATCTGTGGGAGCCCAGAGAGCAAGCAACTCAACCTGGAAGGCCCCCTGGAGGAAGAGTACCTGACCAGGGCTGGGAGGTACTGAGTCTGATGAGATTCCACCTCTCTGACCTCCAAACCCTTCATCAAAGAAGTACAGTACGGAATCCTGCCTGTCCTGCCTCCACCCTGTGTGAGGGATGGTGGCACAGGACACCCTGGACCAGCCTTGAGGGATCTGGGCCGATCGGAGATGCTGACCATTCTCAAGGTCTCCATAGGAAGAGGCAGTTAGGGGCCAGAGGCCCTCGGGCTCAGCACAGGCACTGGAATCTCTCACATCCTGTTCTTAGCTGGGTTCAGGTCTGTTCTCGCTCAGCCTTGCCCATGGACAGAGGGTGCCCAGAAAAGCCCCCCGCATCCTTCCGTCAGCACTGATGTCCAGAGCTCCCACCATGGCCCGTGCGTGGGGCTCTAGGGAACCAGGTATCACCATCAGTTATTAATAATCATTACTGTGACGGTCATTTATCCCACATCGAGCACTTTCTTTTCTTTTTTTTTTTTTTTTTTTGCGGTACGCGGGCCTCTCACTGTTGTGGCCTCCCCCGTTGTAGAGCACAGGCTCCGGATGCGCAGGCTCAGTGGCCATGGCTCACAGGCCCAGCCTCTCTGCAGCATGTGGGATCTTCCCGGACCGGGGCACGAACCCGTGTCCCCTGCATCGGCAGGCGGGCTCTCAACTACTGCGCCACCAGGGAAGCCCTACATCGAGCACTTTCATAGGACGAGCAGCTACCACTCCCTCCCAAGGACCAGCAGGCATCTGACAGTGTGCTCTGAATGCTCTTTCCCCCAAAGCCCCACCCAGCCGGGGAGCAGCCCGGCAAGCACCCACGAAACAGGGGAGGCCCAGAGTCCTGATCTCCCTGAGTGCTGAACCAGGTCCAGGGCACGGGATAGAGATGTTTTATCTTTTCTGGGCTGAGCTAGCTTGAAGATGGATGCATGGGAGAAAGTCGGGGCAGAGCTGGCATCAAATAGCAGACATGCTGGTTTATGAGCGTGGACTCTGGACCACAGACCAGTCCTGTGCTCAGGATTTCCCATGCATCATGCACCCTCATAATCTTTGCAGGGAGCCCTTTAGATCCCTCACTTTATTGTAAATGAGGAAGCTGAGGCACAAGGAGGGGAAGTGACAAGCCCAGTGTCACACAGGGGTAAGAACCTCATCCATGTAGGAGTGGAGTGAAAGCTTTTGAGCAAGAGGTGAGATCGTGAGAAGAGTGGGAAGCTAGTAAAGAAGAGCCATGTAAATATTTTATTGACACACATATATATCTGTAACAGTAATATATAGTTTTGAAAAAATTAAACATTGAAAGTTTCATATTTCTAAATATTGTTTTTGTCATAGTGGATCAAGGCCAACAATAAGGAAAATTCTATTTGTTGCTTCTGCTCTTAATATTCCTATCGGGAATTTGATCACTTCCTTTCCTCTTTGACAACAACCCTACTCTAGTAGCCAATGTATACATCGCATTGTATACATTTTATTCAATTAATTTGAGTCAACTGATTTTTTTTTTTTTTTTTTTTTTTGTGGTACGCGGGCCTCACACCGCTGCGGCCTCTCCCACCGCGGAGCACAGGCTCCGGACGCGCAGACCCAGCCGCCATGGCCCACGGGCCCAGCCGCTCCGCGGCACGCGGGATCCCCCCAGACCGGTGCGCGAACCCGGTTCCCCTGCATCGGCAGGCGGACGCGCAACCACTGCGCCACCAGGGAAGCCCGAGTCAACTGATTTTCATACAGTTCTTTATTAGCTGGCCTTTGGAGTTAGACTTCCACAGCACTAATTGTACAAAAGCTTCATTTTAGAATGGCAAATGATCATCTAATAAGAGTTTTGCTAGGAAAATTATTTGAGGAATGCTAGAGGACGCCTAAGGAACATTCTGATCCAGTTACGCTCAAAGTAAGAAGTGGAATATAAGATAAACTGGCAAAGATAGAGGGAAATTTCAATGTAGCATAACATAGGCTTTTACTTTTTTATTATATATTCATTTACATCCAGAAAAACGAAGATGAAATTCTAAAGATGCAAATGCATACTAATGCTCTAATCCTATTGTCAACACCAATTAATTTTGTATGCAATTTTTCTTCCAGAAATTTACACTTCCTCTCCCATAAAATTTAGTCTAGAGGCTGGACAAGTTACTAGTAACTAGTTTTTCAATTATGATAAGTGACCCATAGCCTAAAACTGGCTATAATACAGACATAACACTCTGAACAGCTTCCTATACACTACCAGTTGTAAGGCTTTGTACAGATATGCCTTACCATCTTACAGACATTCAGTTTTAAAATGTAAATGGTACAGGATATTGATAAACCAATTAGTGCTGATGCAAAGCAAATTCCTCTTTTATCTCAATTACAACATGACAATAGTTCAAGATAGTTTAAGTCTGAGACAAGGGCAACTCAATAAAACAACAGCATCTTGATACAGTAAAGAGGAAAATGTGACTCAATTACTGTTTTAAAAAATATCTCAAGAACTTTGGCTCTTGTCATTGCTTTTATCAAAAGCTATGATATAAAACACTACCCTGATTTTTTACATATTTAGTAAGCAGTTTGGGGAAGTATGAAGAAAACACCTCAATAAAAGCATTTTCTAAAGTAAGAAATGTTTGGGATTAGAAGATGCAAACTATTATATATAGAATGGATAAACAACAAGGTCCTACTGTATAGCACAGGGAACTATATTCAATATCCTGTAATAAACCACAATGGAAAAAGAATATGAAAAGAATATATATATATATGTGTGTGTGTGTATGTATAACCGAATCACTTTGCTGTACACCAGAAACTCACATGACATTGTAAATCAACTATACTTCAATAAAATAAATTTAAAAAAAGAAAAGAAGAGCCACGTGAAGCCAAGCTTTCCAGAGTGGGAGTGTTGATTGCAGAACCTGCGCCTCCAGCCCTGCCAGAGGGGTCTCTTCCCCCAGTGTCAGTGACGTCGGCTCCGGCTGGTTCTGCCCCCACCGGAAAAAAATTGTTGTAATTATAAAAGCAGCACATGCTCAATGAAAAAAAGTTCAGACAATTACAGAAAAATATAAAGAGGACAGTGAAAAGAGCTCCATCCCCAGAGGGCAGCACCCTTAAAGCTTCGGCACAAGCCTCCTCACATTTTTTCTCTCTATCCATAGAGGCAATAGGAGGGGTCTCTGTTGGGGAGCACGTTTTTTTTTTTTCACATGTCAATAGATTGTGGACATCGTTTTGTGATCACAATGAGTTTTAAACTGATCTGTTCTGCAGGTATTTACTGAGCACCTGCACTGTGCCCAGCACTGGGGTGCATGATGCCCGGTGCACGGAGCTCGGGCTCTCAGTGCTGGACGTGAGACAGGAGCAAGCTGACAGCTGCGGATGCTGTGATAGAGGACACACTGGCAGGGCTTCCTGGAGCACAGAGAAAACACGTGATCCAGCCTGGAGGCGGGAGGAGCGTGGCCAGGGAGACTTGCTGGGGTAGGGGGCCCCCGCGGCAGAAGCTACGGTGTGTTTTCCAATTTCCAAAGGCAGTTAGTTCCCTTTCTCCCTGGGTACGTGGCTAAACTACATTTCCCATCCTCCCTTGCAGTTCAGTGTCCTCATGTGACTGAATTCTGGCCAGTGGAATATGAGCAGAATGAGAGCTGATGAGGTTAAGTGGTCAGATCTTCTCTGTGGTCTCCTTTCCCACTTGCTGGATGAATGCGGGGGGGTCTCTAAGGATCTGGAGGTGGGCAGGGCCATGAGATGGGAGGAACCTGGGTCTCTGCATCCCTGCTCACCAAACAACTGATTGCATTCAGGAAAATGACAACTAAACTGCCGTTGTGTTAAGCCTTTTAAAACTTGGGGCTTATCTGTTACAACAGCTAGCATTAACTAACGCACCTGTTACCCTAGAATAAGCAGGCAAAGAGAAAAGCATGTGCAAAGGTCCAGGACAATTGAAAAACTGACAAATATTCAACCTGGCTGGGAGTGTCCAGTATGTGTGCCTGTCAGAGGTTGGGTGGGCAAAGGAGATTAGCAGCACAGCCAGAAAGGGGGCAGGGGCAGGCAGGACATTCAGGGCCTCAGGAAACATGCTAAGGAATCTGGCTTGTATCTTGTCAGCAGTGGGGAGCCCTGGGAGGGTCTTCAGAAGAAGAGTGAGGAGATGGGCTTCCCATCAGGCTGCTGGATAGAGAATGAACTGTAGGGGTGGGAAGGAGCGGGAGAAGCAGGCACACCTAGATGGTGGCTGTTACAGCTGTCCAGGTGTGAAGGGACCTGGACCAAGGAGAAGTCTGGGAACGGACTGGAACCATCTGTAGGTCATGGCATGGACAGCATTTGGTGGGTGACAGGGTGTGGAGAAGGGGAGGAAAGAATCCCTGCTGGGGTGACTGGCTGGCTGGGAGTGGAGCTAGTCCCTGAGTTAGGGGAGGCTATGAGAGGGGCAAGTTTAGTATTGGGGTTAGAGGGACAGCGTCGGTTTCAGTTTAGGACACATTGAGTCTGGGGGATGTGTGAGATGCCCGTAGAATGTGCAAAGAGCAGGAGGAGCCCCTGCTTAGAGCACAGGAGATCTCGGGGGAGAGAGGTTGGGGGCCATGGGCACAGAGGTGGGAATTGAGGCCAGAGGAGGAGATGGAGTCACCAGGGAAAGGGTGAGGAAGGAGAAGACCCCTGCACTTATGGGAACAGGGAGGGAAAGAGCCCCCCAAGGAGATAAAGGGCCTCCAAAGACATAGGCTGCAGAACATTCTGTGGAACCACTGCTCCTGTGAACCATTCCCTGACTGATGGGCATCCATGCTGTTTGTTCAGTGCGCACACATAGGAACAGGGCTCTGGCAGAGAAGGTGGTGGAGTGAGGGTGTCCTAGGGCTGTTTCCTGTGGCTGGAAGGGAATCTTACGGGGACAATGGAGGAGACTTTAAGAAGAGAGCAGAAAGACTCTCCCTACAGTGCTTAGAATGCATATTTGACAGCAACTATTATAGCTCTAAAAGTGTCTGTCTCAGACCCAGCACTTCTACGTGTGGGAATTTGTTCAAAGAAGAAAATCTAACAAGAGATCTGAGACGGAGCACAAAGATGTTCATTGTAGTATTATTTAGAGAAGGGGAATAATGGAAACAACCTAAGTGTCCAACAAGAGGGGATGGTTAAAAATATGTGACATTCATCCAAATGGTCTAATATGTCCTCATTAAAATGATGCCCATAATATATAATGAAGTAAAACAACACATATATACACACATATATGTACACACATACACACCCATAAATATATACTTACACACATATAATTTTGTTTTACAAAGAGTCTGTATTACTTTGGAAAAAATTAAAAATAACAACGTTTCCATTTTGAAAAATTGCAGTCTGGCTGGAGGAGGAGGGAACCGTGGCTAGTCTGAACCATGCCACACCTTGTGTGACCATGGCAGGCATGCTGCCCTCTCTGAACCTCAGTGTCCTAAAATGGGGAAGAGACAGCAAGGGTCTGGGACAAAGAAGAAGCTGGAAAGTGTGAGCTGCACAGTTGAAGGTGCAGATGGAGAGGTTGGCCCTCCATCCAGGAGCGCTGGGGGACTGACTTGCAAGAATCTGGAAGCTTCCTCCCTCTGAGACCCTCTGGAGGGGGTGCTGGAGTAGAGATGGGGAGGATCTCCCGAGGGGCACTTCAGCTTTCAGGACCACCTCCAAACTTGTCAAGGAGCCCTGACATCTTGCTCCTACTGTCCCCTTGGCTGGGGGAATGGCTGCAGCTGGGTACCGGGCCTGGCAGCTGATTAAAAGGGCAACGTTCTTTAATGACTCAGAAAACTTTTTGATCTTGCGGGGTCAATCACCTATTTCCACGGTTCCAAGTGGCAACCACGCAGACACGCTTAGTGTCACCTGCTAGCTCATGTGACAGCGGGGACACCGAGGCTCAGAACTACGAGCAAGCCCACAGGTCTTGCCTCGCTGCTTTGTCCAGGCAAAATCACCACCCTTCCTGACGGCAGATTTGAGTTGCCCCAAAGTAGCTCTAACTGGAGAGTGGCAAAACACACGTTAAGCAAGTAGTCAGCCCCGTCTTTATTAGCTTCAAAATCACCGAGAGGGGGCTTCCCTGGTGGCGCAGTGGTTGAGGGTCCGCCTGCTGATGCAGGGGACATGGGTTTGTGCCCCGGTCCGGGAAGATCCCACATGCCACAGAGCGGCTGGGCCCGTGAGCCATGGCCGCTGAGCCTGCGCGTCCGGAGCCTGTGCTCCGCAACGGGAGAGGCCACAACAATGAGAGGCCCATGTACAGAAAAAAAAAAAAAAAAAATCACTGAGAACCAACCCCTCAGGTGAGTATGTGAGAGTTGGTAGTATCATTCTCCGTACCTTCTAGCATGACTGAAATGTTTTTTAAAGGGATATCATGCACTTGTTTGCATAAAAATATGTAAAATATAAAGGTTTTTTAAAAGGTGCTGAGCACTTGCTATGCACAGTGCCCTGGATCTGCCCGCCCGCCTCGCTAATCCTGGAGAGGTCTGCCTATAAATCCCAGCTCCCCAGCTGGGCGACCTTGGGCAGGTGACCTCCCCTCTCTGAGCCTTGGTTTCCTAACAAATGGGGATACTTCAACCTTCTCACGGGTTTGCTCTGAGGATCAAAGGGGATGAGGCATAAGGAGCCCTTTGCACACACCTTGGGTTATTATCATGACCCTTCTAGATCCACCTGACAGGAGAGGCAGGACCCGCCAGTACCATCTCCTGGAGGGCCACCCTCCCCATCCAAGCACCCATACTTCCCATGCTCCAGACCCAAGGTCCCTGACTCCCAGATTTCACATCTGAGAAAATCAAGGCACAGAGAGGGAAGGACTTGCCTAGGGTCCCATGGCAAGTCTGAGCACCACTGAGATCAGATCTGGGGGGTGCCCAAGCCACACCCCATCTCTGCCCTGGGGCTGGCAGGTAGGAAAGCATGTTTCCTCTGGAACCCCACTTCCTCTGAACCATCACTCCTCACCTGGCTATTCCCCTGA
This sequence comes from Physeter macrocephalus, assembly GCF_002837175.3. Taxonomy (NCBI): domain Eukaryota; kingdom Metazoa; phylum Chordata; class Mammalia; order Artiodactyla; family Physeteridae; genus Physeter; species Physeter macrocephalus. The sequence goes on along the minus strand of NC_041232.1, from coordinate 4,302,852 downwards.
CCCCAGCCCGCTGACCCCCATGGGCTCTCTGCTCCATCCTGCCCTCCCTGTCTGGAGTAGGACAGGGCTCCTAAACAGGGATGGTCCATATTCCTTGCTCAGTCTGAGGGAAGCAAGAAGCCCTTCACAAGCCTGTTGCCATGCCTGGAATTCCAACATCTGTGTATGGTTCTCCCAGGTTAATCATTGCCTCTTTCACCAGGGTGACACAATTAGTCCCTTAAAGCCTAGAGGGAAGGACACACTCCTCCCTTGCTGGATTGGACCCATGCCCTCAAATATCAGACCCATGCGCATCAGACAAGGGGATGCACAGGAGGCAGGCGTGCTTCTTTGTCCACAGGGATTCCTTCAGGCAGGGCTCTGCCCAAGTGAGAAGCAGGGAGGAAGCAGTCCGAGGTGGCAGCTGGGAACAGGGCTCCGTTGTCTCTGCTCCCAGGGTAGCAGCCTGCCCACCCCCTGAGTGTCAGGCAGAGCTGGGAGCTAGGGAGGCAAGGGGGGAGGGGTCCTGAGCTGGGGGCTGGGGGCAGCCATGGAAGGTCTAAGAGGCTAGGACCCCAGAAGGGCAGACAGATCTTGAGCAAGGCTGGGGTCCTGAAATGGGGACTCGGGCAAGTCACAGAATTTGAAGTCAGTTTAGCCACATTTGAACTATGTGACCTTGGGCAAGTCACCGAATCCCCCTGAACCTCAGTTTCCCCCCTTGGATAATAGGGTTAGTAACAATGCCTCCTCTGAGGGGCAAGGGACAATGCAGCAGCATATGTGCTGCTCCAGCTCAGGCCTGCCCATGGCCTTACTAACTCTCTGGGTCTTAGGTCACACTCTTTGTAAAGGCAGAGGTTGGATTCTCCCAACTGGACTGTCCTCCTGAGGATTTCCATGGCACCTGTCACCGGGGCAACCCAGGTGATCAGGTGTCAGGCCTGCCGCCCTCTCTCCCTCCCCCCCACTGGTGTGGGTTACTGCAGCCAGATGTGTGTCCATCACCTCTCCTGCTCTAGGCAGGTGGGAGGGGGTCCCCGCTGGGAAGGAACCACAGCCTTGCTCTGTAATGTTACCAAAGCACCTTGGCTTGGCACCAACGGGGGAAGACCAAGCTGGACCCCCTTTCTGAGCACTGGTCCAGGGAACAAGGGAACTGTTGGGTTACCTACGGGGCCATTCCTGGATACCAGAGTTTATCCCACTCCCACAAGCCTTTCCTTGGTGGCCTTGCCCCCTAAGTGGTGGAGGACAGGGCCTTCCCCAGGCAGAGGGGATCCATCTTTTACCCTGATGCCCAGCGCCTGCTCTGACGGCCCCTCTTCAGGGGAAGGCTGGCGGGAAAAGGGAAGATCCCTGCCCCTCCTCCCCCAGGGCTCTGGCACCATGTCCAAGATTAATGATTAATGAACTCCCAGTTCCAGCCCAGCTCCAGGCCCCACCCACCCCAAGTCCAAGAACTGGGTAAACCCTGGAAATGGGACCCTGGGGAAGAAACCAAGGGCCGGGCGAGCACCAACCTGCGCCACACCCCCCACCCAGGCCCCAGCCTTCCCACCCTCTGTCAGCCAGGACAGGTGCGTGGGCCCTGAAGCGGTAGTGTAGCACTCCCTCACCACTCAGGTCTAGAGTCTGGCGTGCGCAGCCCCAGTTCCGGGCATGGGCAGCGCGGTCCTGGACCCCAGGGGGTAGACTGAGGCAGGGCGCAATCTGGTGATGGGTGCTGGGCCCCCAGGACGTACCTTGTCCCCGTCCTTCTCTGCCTTGGCGTGCAGGCTCGGCCCCGGGCCGCGCCGCCCGGGCGCTTACTAAGGCGGCGGGGCGTACCCGCCGGGTCCCCCAGCTCGGCCGGGCCTGGACCATGCTCCCGCCCCCGCCGCCGCCGCACCCTCTCCGGCCAGGTGCTGCCGCCAGCCTGGCCCGGCCCCCCCGGCGCCGCGGCCAATGGGCGCCCCGGGCCCCGGCCCCCTCCCCTCCCCTCCGCGCCCGCCCGGGTCGCACAGAAGCCGCATTCAGCGCGCCGGGGCGCAGCGTCGCGCCCCCGCCGCTGGCCCAACAAGGCGCGTTTGTCTCGGATGTGCCAACGGGGCCATTGTCCTGCCGCTGGACCCTGAGGCTCGGCCGAGCTCCCAGCTCCATAGAGGATTCGAGGGTGCCTGGGAAACGGGGTGGCGTGGTGATGGTGAGGGCAGCCCAGCTCTGGGAAAAAGGAGGAGGCTACACTAGCCGCTGAACTTTATTCAGTGGAAGATATGGCCTCTGGCTCTAAAGTCGGTGCAAACTGGGGACACATTTTTGGCATCTGAAATGTGGACGAGAGGAGTAGGGGTGGTCACACCACTGGGGGGGGTCTCAGCTGACGCCCCCCTCTCCAAGGTGCCCATCACTGAGCACAGTGCCATCAGGATGCAGGTGCCGCATTCAGGATCTGACTCTCCAGTCCCAGGCTTCCCTCCTTCAACCCAGAGGAGCAGGCCCAAGGATGGGGATTAGTGCCTGCCTGGAGCTGAGAATGCTCAGCTCCAGCTGTGGGCAGTGCAAAACCAGCTGGCCACCCAGCGGGGCATAAGCCACGTCAGAGCCCCACTGCCCCCGCCATTACTGGGCGACTCCGGAATGGGGAAAATTCCACATCAGCATGACTGCCAGGGATTTTTCCATATCTTTTCTTTTTCCTATTTATTTATTTTTGGCTGCGTTGGGTTTTCATTGCTGCTTTCTCTAGTTGCGGTGAGCAGGGACTGCTCTTCATTGCAGTGGGCGGACTTCTCATTGCGGTGGCTTCTAACAGAGCATGGGCTCTAGGCACGTGGGCTTCAGTAGTTGTGGCATGAGGGCTCAGTAGTTGTGGCTCGTGGGCTCTAGAGCACAGGCTCAGTAGTTGTGGCGCACAGGCTCAGGTGCTCCACAGCATGTGGGATCTTCCCGGACCAGGGCTCGAACCCGTGTCCCCTGCATTGGCAGGCAGATCCTTAACCACTGCGCCACCAGGGAAGTCCAGGATTTTTCCATATCTGATGGGCCCACTCTCCGGCCTTGCCATGGCACCCCTGCCATGGCCCTGGGATATACATGCACCCAGGCAGGACCAAGTTATCCCCTAGGGCTGCAGACTTTGGCTCCAGAGGCCCTGACCCTGTCCCTGACTCTAGAAGACCACCCTCCCGACACACACCATGAAGCATGTCAGAGTGGAACATAATCTCTCTCTCACACCCACATCACACCCACGGCGAGGCCCAGTGAGACAGGAGCCCTAGGTTCTCCACTCCCTCAGCCAGAGAGCCTGCCCAAGCTCTTGCATTCTCCCTGCACAGTCTGGGTCTGAAGACACTGCCCAAAAGAGTTCTATAGAGCCTGGGCACTTCTACAGAGTGAGGGGCAGAGGGCCAAGGCCCTCAAGTGCCTAGATTTGGTGAAGAAGGGGCCCAGTTCCAAACTCATACTTCCCCATCCTGGGCCCTGCTCCTGAGAGCACTCGGCCCACAGGAGCACCCTGGGGGGCATTCAGAATCTCCCTGCCTGACCTGGGAGGGGTCGAGTGGCCCTGGCTCTGCCATGAGGCACCGGCAATCCAGGCAAGGGCATGTCCCCTTGCGCCTCTGCAAGGGCACTGCCAGGGTCAAGTGGGAAGCTATAAGGATGGCCCAGAAAGGGTTACAAGTCCGGCTGCTGGCAAAGCCACATTGGGGGTCCTTGGTAGCTCTGCCCATAAGCCCACAAGGTAAAGCTAGGTACCCTCAACTCAGGCCCCATAGATCCTTCAGACACTGGCTTTTACCTCCCGGGCTGACTCCAGCAGGAAGTGATGACAATCACGGTTGGTGTTTGCTGAGTACTTTACCTACCAGACACCTGACACTAGTGACTCTCTGAAACATTATCACTGAACCCTTCACACATGCCTGGGAGGAAGGCTCCAGAATTTCTACGCTTAGCTTACACGTGAGGAAGCAGGTTCACAGAGGAAAAGTCTCTGGGCTGGAATGCGCGCCTACCTTCTGGCACCCCTGGACCCCAAGGGATCCACGGGCAGCCAGAAAGCTCCGGGCAGTGACCGGCTCCTCTCAGTGAATACTGAGGGCTGGCCAACCTGGAGCACTACTAGGTGGCCCTTCTCCAACCCCAGGAAGGCTCATGAACACAGAATTCAACTGGCTGCAGAACTCCAGCCATTTAATAACAAATGCTTCCCCACCCTACCCCCCATCAGAGCACTGGGAAAATCGTGGGTCCAACCGTACGTGTGGGGGAGGGGATGCAGAAAGCCAGGGTGAATGGGAACAGTCAGTGAGGGGCTGGTCGGGTCCTGCCCCGTGTCGCTTGACCCGTGGGAGCATCGCGTCGGGCCAGGCACAGAGGCCTCTCCTCTGCCCAGCCACCAGCAGGGAGCTCCATCCGAGCGAGGCTGGGGCTGTCCATGGGCCCAGCCAGAGATTGTGAGAGGAGGCCAGGGCCGGCAGAGGGCGGAGAAGGATGAAAACAGAAAAGACCCTGGTCTGTCACCAAGCCCAGGCGCTCTGGGTCCCTGTGCCAAGTCCAGCCTCCGGGAGCTGGCCCCACCCATGGTGAGGCTGCCACCACTCACTCCGGCCTTGCCTTCTTGGCCTTCTTCTCAGACCTTACAGCCTCATCGTGGGCTTTCCGCTTCTCCACCAGTTTGTTGGCCTGTGAGGAGGAATGGGAGGATTAAGCTGTGATGGGGGGAGGAGGACGGGGAAGGGGACTCCCCCTTCCGCCACTCAAGGCCACCCCTTAAAAGCAGAGCTTCCAGGAAAGTTAACAGGCAAGTTACCAAGGGGAAAAGGCAAACCTCTCTGAAGAGCCTCAGGTGAGGAACCGTGCCTTCACCCCTGCCTTTATGACTCTGTGAAGTTATGGGCCCACAGCAAGTCAGGAGGATTGCAGGCTCCCAGAGCTGGAGGCAACTGCCCCACTGACCCCCTTCACCTGGGAAAGCTGGGGGCCATTCAAACCTTCAACAGGAGCTGCTAGGGTGGGGTCAACCTGGAACAGTCCTTCCCCGGGGCCATGTGGCACGATCTATTCCAAAACAGGTGGCCTTTCAACCTGGCAATTACACTCCTAAGAATTTACCCTGCAGAGACACTTGGAGGTAGGAAGAGAGGTGCTCAAGACTGTTCTCTGAGAATGACTATAAAAGAGAGACAGCCTAATCCTGTCAGCAGGGAACAGGCCATGCACTGTATGACGCCATGGACAGTTCATGCTATGGTTAAATAACAAACACACAGCAGAACAACCTACAGGCAGATCTCAGAGATATTGTGGGTTGGATTCCACCCACCACCCCAATAAAGCGAATACTGCAATAAAGGGAGTCACATGAATTTTTTGGTTTCCCAGGGCATATAAAAGTTCTGTTTATGCTATGCTGTTGTCTGTTAAGTGGCAATAGCATTATGTCTAAAAACACCGTGCATATACGTTAATAAAAAATACGTTATTCCTAAAAAAAAACCTAACCATCATCTGAGGCTTCAGTGAATTATATAGTCTTTTTGCGACAGTAACGTCAAAGAACATTGATCACAAATCACCATAACAAATATAATAATAATGAAAAAGTCCGAAATATTGTGAAAATTACTGTCACTGGTGACACAGAGACATGAAATGAGCAAATATTGGAAAAATGGTGCTAAACAGACTTGCTCGACATAGAGTCGCCACAAACCTTCCATCTGTAACAAACTTGTTATCTGTAAAGTGCAATAAAGTGAAGTGCCATAACACAAGCTCTGCCTGTATGTGTAGCACAATGCCCCCCGAATAACATCTGTGTTATTACATGCACAAAAGAAACCTGGGGGGCTATTACTACAGATCACCCCAAGGGCAAGACTGTGAGCCACTTTCGTGTCATTATAGAGTTCTGGCATGCACAGAACTCTCTTAAATTTTTTTTTTCTTTTATATTGAGCATATGTGGCTCTGTGAATGAGAGGAAACAAAACAGAAGCTGAACCAAAACCTCCCACAGTCCCTCCAGCTTCACGCACTTCTGTGAAGTGCAGGCCCTGAGTCTGCTGCAGCAGCTCTGGCCCCCGATCCCAGCAGACTCAGAAACTACCGGGTGCAGGAAGGAGACTGACACCAAGATGCCCAGGGCAGGCAGACAACATCAGAAAAATGCTAGAAAAGGGCCCAGAGACTGCCCAGGAGAGCCAGCCGGCCTCAAAGCTCAGCTGTGTGGTCCCACCTGGAGCCTCAGGCAGCGGGGAGACTCACCTCGCGGATTTTGCGCCTCTTGCCAAACATGATCTTGTTGTAAAGGTACTTCTCCCGCTTCTTCATCATCATGATGGCCAGGCGCTTGGCCTCACTCTCCTCCTCCTGGGCCAGCCGCTGCTTATCCTCCAGCTTCACTGTGCCCGCCATCACCCTGGGCTTCTGGGGATACAGGGGGGACACTTGTGGATGCAGGCTGACCCCCACCCTCCACCCCCAGCCCCCTGGCTCCCACCCTTCTGGCACCAAGGTGGCCAGCGGGGATGCTTCCCAGGCCGAGAACCCAATCAACTCCCTGGTACCTTCCCCTCCATCCTCGGCTCCTCCGGGGCCATCAGTCGGGCCTCTTCCTCCCTTTCCGAACCAGCCTCCTTGTCTTCTTCCTCCTCCTCTTCTTTTCCTCCCTCTTCATCACCATCACCTTCATCATCTTCCTCCTCATCCTCCTCTTCAGAGTTATTCAAATTTCCTACAAACAGCCAAGGATTCCGAACACCCGGGAGCCTGCCCTTCCCCTTGCAGCGTGAGAACGGGTGCCAGGCACCACCCTCTTTGGCACAGACGTTCCACAGCAGGGCCATCCTGACCCCAGGCCCTCTGGCACCTTCCCCACAGGCCCCAGCTGCCTTCAGAGCAAACTCCAGGCCCCCAACCCCTCAGCTCTGCTGCCTCCCGTGGAACTTCCAGACCATTCTGCTCAGTCACTCTGGACATCAAGTAACACTGGATTATAAGACACAAACGTTTCCTCCTCCTAAGCCACATTACTCCAATGAGAGTTTAAAGGGCTTCGTACCCCTGCTGCCCTGTTCTCTGGAGCTTGCCACCTTTGTAGCCAAGAAGGGAAACAGCCAGGTGAAGCCCCCGGAGCTGAGGCCAGCCTGGAGGAGCCTGCCCACCCCGCCCTGCCCAGCTTCCTTTCACTCACCTGGGTGCTCCCCCCGCTGCAGGGCCAGCAACTTCAGCTTCTCAGGGGGCATGTAATCGCCTTCCTTCTCTGACACGAAGGGCGAGAGGTGTGGAGGCAGCTGTACCCCGGGGAAGTAGTCTGCCACAGGGAGGAGGAGGCGGGCGTTCACGGAGTCAAACACCCACTGGGGCTGCACGTAGTACCTGCGCAGGGCCAGGGCAGAGAAAGTCGTGGGGCCACCCGAGACCCCACTGCATCTGCAAGGGCCTGGAAACAGACCTCCGCCCCCAGAAACCCGAACAGGCGGAGGAAGACGAGGGCCTTGGGGGCCTACCTGCCGATGACGGGGGTCTGTTGCCCAGGCCGGTCGACAATCTGGTGGGTGATACCAGAGTCTGTGACGTCATACGTGGCCCCAATGCACAGAGATTTGTCCCAGGACACGTTCCCCCCAAAACTCCTACAGGCACAGGGGGAGCCCATGAGGGTACTGAGGCATGAGGTGCCCACCCTGGGACCCGCTGGCCCACAAGCTCACGCTCCTAGGACACACCTGTCCCCTCCCCACCCCAGGAACCGCCCCCTCCAATTGGCTGACGCCTCCAGTGCTGGCCCAGTGGAAACCTTCTGCCCGAAGCTGGTGAGGAAGTGATGCCAGCTGCCCTCTGATGGGTGCTTTCCACGTGCTTGGGGTGTGCTGAGTTTTCCACACCCATTTTGTTGAATCCTCACAACAGCCCTAAGCAGCGGATACTGACGCCAGCCCATTGTTACCGATGGGTGTCCAGGGCTGTGCTGTCCAGGGCAGGACCCAGCCCAGTATGGCAGAGCCAGTGCCGTCAGGCTCCCCACCTGATGACAAAGGCCAGGGCCTCCCGGGGCACCTCACGGTTCAGGAAGAACTTCAGGCCCTCGAAGAGCTTCTTGTGCTTTTCCTGCGCCTCCAGCTCCTTCCTGCAGTCCTCCTGCACCACCATCTCCTGCCGAGAAAAGGGGCTGCTCACACTATCAGGCCTGCCTGCACCCCACTGGAGGCAGAGGCTGGAGACGAGCCCCTCCCCAGCTGCCTTCAAAGCCCTCAGTCCGCCCGCCTCCCCGACCCCCGCTTCCAGAGGGCAGCGCAGTCCTCACCCCGTCAGCAGGAAACTCATCCACCTCGGCTTCCTCCTCCTCCGCAGGCACCACCACACGGGCCAGACTGGCACTGAGAGAGGCCAGTTTCTGTGGGAAAGATGCAGGGTTTCAGGGATGCTGCTTGCGGGTGGGGAGGGGTAGCGCTGGCAGTTCTCGGCCGGGAATCAGTGGGTTTGGGCTCTGAGGGCAAGCCCTGAGACCACCTATCTAGCCATGACCGCCTCCAACCCCGGGCCAGGAACCACACTTCTGGGGGATGCAGGGCCAATGCTGGAAGCCTCTCTCACCTCCATAGAGTTCTCAGAGTCCAAAGCGTAGGTGTCCTCGCTGGCCTTCGCTTCTGCATGGGCCTGACCCTCAAGCTGGGAGGCAAGGGGAAGGTCAGAGGAAGAGGATGCCCCTAGCCCCCACCTCCATGTGGGGAGAGAGGCCGTGGCCTCTGCCCAGGGAGGAGAAGGCACTGGGCTGAGCCGGGGCCTACCTTGGGAGGGTAGTGCAGGTTAAGTGACTGGTAGAGGCGGAAGTTGACGAACCCCAGCAGAGTGGTGTAGAACTCGGTGAAGGTGGCCATGACCCTGTAGTCCACGTCTGTTGGGTGCTGGGGACACAGAGACACATCAGCAGTGTCAGTACAAAGATGGCACTGACAACCCATGTGGGGTGGGGGCTCCGGATGCCCAAGGACCAGGAGCTCCCCCAGGGTGGCCCCGCCTTCAGAGCTCTGCACCAGGAGAAGAGGCCATCCCGTAATTTCCATTTACCGTCTTTTCTGGGGCCAGCCCATGAGCACCTGGGGGCCTGGCTGGGAAAGGTGGCCCTGGATCAGCCCATCTGCCAGGGTGGGGGTAGTGGGCGGGCGGCACTCAGCACCTACGAGCCCTGGCAGGAGGCTTCAGACAGATACTCAGAATTCAGCAACCCTGCCTTGGGCCCGAGCTGGAGACAAAGGCACAACCCGAGGACCCAGGACAGGCTGGGCAGCTGCCTGGCTCAGCCCCAGGGAGCTCCTGAGAAATGCTGCCTGCTTGGGGCAAAAACAGAGCAAGCGGGGGACACGGGAGGGCTCATCTTAAACCTTGAGGAGTTGATAAAACAAAACAGGGCAAGGATCTGAGACCCAAACCAAAGTGCCTCGACCCTTGAGCGGCACTGCCTGGCATACCAGAGAGTCCAGGGCAGCCTGGCCGACTTCTGAGACCTGGACAGGGGGATACGCCAAGCGATGATGAAATCAATAATGATCACAGCATCCCTTCTGTGCCTGTGCGCCTGTGACGCTGAGCTGTTTCTACATTCTGCCAGCAGGCAGTGACTGGGCTGTGGGGGTACAGGGGCCAAGAGGTGCCCCACCTGTCCCCCACTGATACCTCAGAAGGTCCTTCCATGAGCATCCACCAGGGCCTTCGATGGGCCTGGGAGCACGTGAGCAGTGACTGCCCCACAGCACAGCAGCACCCTGGGCCCCGCTACCTGCCTGGGTCCTGCTGCCAGGAGCCCAGCACTGGCTGCACAGGGGCCCCAACTATGACCCAGGGCTGGTCCCCCATCCTCTTGCTGAGAGAAAACAGCGGCAGTGAGCTGGCCAGAGAGGAAGGAGGAAGGGGCGGCCCGTGCCCTCCCCCGTTCCTCCAGGGCCAGCTGTGTGGAAGCCGGCCTCCACAGGGCCCTATTCACCACTGGCAGGACAGACAAAGACCAGCCTGAGCAGTGAGGGGGTGGGACATCAGAGAGAAGGAAGGAGAGGGAGGGGCAGAGAGGAAGGAGGGAAGGCAGGGCAGAGAAGGCAAGAAGGACAAAGGAGAGGCGGGACAGAGAGGGGAAGAAGGAAGAGCACAGACTTGCATACATGCCGGCCCCCAGGGAGCGGGCACAGGGACTGCTGAGGGCCGAGCGCCTCTCACCCACAAAGACCACAGGCTGCCGCCAATTGTCACCGCTGCTCTGCGCTCAGCGGGGGTTCCGGCCTGTGGCCCCCAGCCCAGAGTAATCAGCAGCGGCCCAGGGAACCCAGACCGCCAGCTCACGCTGGAGCACCCGCTGCCCGGCCAGCAAACCTGCCATCCAGCTGGGTCTCCACTGAAGGCACCAGTTCTCACTCAAGGCACAAGCAGGAAGCAAGGCCAAATGCACAGCAGGATAAGTCAGGCGCCAAGCCTGAGACCCTGTGGGAGACTAGAGGCTAACAACCCCCATACGGAGGCCAAACCAAGATTTCTCTTGACGGATCCTGCCAAAAATTCTCAGTCTTAGAAAGATGGTAAGAAATAGTGCCACTAATAAGTAGTGCTCCTCTTGTGCTCATCCTCCCCAATCTCACCCAGTCCCCAGCTCTGGGTGGGGCACAGGAGTGGGGGTGGCAGAGCCGGGTGAGGACCCAGCAGGTTGGAGGGCAAGGCCGTGTATACAGGCAGTGCTCGGCCCCGGTGGCCACTCACTGTTCGTTCTGCAACCCCCGAGGGCCAATCACCAGGCACTTTTAAAGCTTTTTTCCCTCAAATCCTCACGACAAGGCTTAGAAGGTGGAAGCACATTATTAACTGGGCAGAGAGGTAAGGGAACACGTCCAAGGTCAACCAGCTAGCAGGTACTGGAATCAGGCTGGCTCGGGCTCTTGTTACAATTCTGTACCACACACCGCCCCGGCCAGCATTCAGGAACCCAGCTGGTTCTGCAGGACAGGAAGAGCCCCCCTTCACCCACACCATTATCTCTGTCTAGGAAGCAGACAGGGAGCAACGGTCCCTGCACAACCCTTCCCCGTGGGCACACTCACGTTGTGCGAGAAGGTGTAGGGCGTGATCCACACGATGGGCTGGCCCAGCACCTCGGCCTGGTAGTAAATGCCTTTGATGGACAGGAAGACCTGCGGTGGAGGGGGGACAGCGTGGTGAGGACACGGTGGGGTGGGGCGGGGGCTGGGCCCCGCTGGGTGGCCCTGGGCTCACCTTGCGCAGGGCACGGGCGGCGATGACGTAGTGCATGAACTCCACGGCCAGCCGGTGGCACAGCTGGATGGTGTGCACGTGGCACTTGCCGGTCCGTGGGAAGGTGGAGAAGAGGAAGCACATGGACAGGGCGTCGTCCAGGTCCCGCAGGGCATCTATGAACGTGGGGTACCTGCGTGGCCAGGAGGGCAGTGCTCACAGGGTCGCTCAGCCTGGGCTCTGAGGGGCCCCCCATCTTGTTGCCCCACCCCAGGCCCTGCCACCGCCATCTCCTGAACAGGGAGCTGGGCAACGCCCTGGGGCCTGGCAGCTCCAACCTCCCTACAGCCTCAGGAGGAACCACGGAACCAGGATGTGCCCACTTGGCTCTGAGGGTCAGAGAAATCTGAGTCAGGAGGGGCCAGCCAGGTCTTCAGACAGAGCAAAACAGAAGAGAGGTCCACAGGGACCTCTCAGAACAAGAGAGGCACTTGGTTCCCTGGTTCAGAGGCCAGAGCCTCAATCAGTCCCCTCTTGTGCCTCAAAGTTTCCTCGCTCTGCACCTCACAGACAAACCCAACAACCCGGGCCTTTCCTAGAAACAGCACTGGCCATTCTTTCTTAAGCAAGGGCTGAGGAGAAGGGGGTGACACAGAATGGGAACGCCACCATACTGCCATCTAGTGTGCACATGAATCCAGACACCTGCTTTTTTCTTGTGCATTTTTTTTTTTCATTTGTTCCACAGGACAGCTGTGTCACACGCGTCATCTCTCTGTTAGAGGAGGACCTGCTTGGAGCAGGAGCAGTTCGCGGACTGCCCAGCTCGTGGCCACAGGGCTGGGGTGAGAACACCTGCTGTCGAGCTGCCAGGCCAAGGCTGTTGCCCTGCTAGCCCATGGCTGGCCCGACTCAATGAAGCCAAGTCCATCCAGCCTGGAGCTAAGTGTTCCTAGGGCCAACAGCCACCAAGAGAAGGCAGACATTCAGTTAGCCCAGAGTTTCTGCACCTTACCACCACTGACATTGTGGGCCAGGTTGTCCCATGTTGTGGGGGCTGTCCTGTGCACTACAAGGTGTTGAGCAGCATCCCTGGCCTCTACTAATTAAATACTAGTAGACCCCCTGCCATCCAAGTCAGGAGAAGCAGAAGTGTCTCCAGACATTGCCAAGTGTCCCCACTGATTTAGTCAATGAATGACGGGGACTGCTGAGAAGGACCGGCGAGAAACAGTTGAGATCAGAGGTGTCCAGCCACGTCTTCCAGGACTGACCATGCATACCCCCAGGACTCCGGCTCTCTCTTACCACAGGGCTTTTGCACTTGCTGTTTGCTCTGCCTGAACCATGCCTCCCGTGGCTGGCTCAACTGTCTCCCCCCAGAGACTCCTTTGACAAGCCTGTTACTAACGTGTGTCCTCCAGCTCCCTTCCTGGAGAGCATCCCTCGTGGCACTCGTGTGGACTTGCAACCATTAGAACAAATTGCCAGTTTGTTTTCTGGTCTGCCTCCTCCAGCAGGACGCCAGCTCTGCGAGCAGGGTCTCGGCCCCGTTCCCCATGGTACCCCCAGCACCAGGTCAGAGCCCCCGGCTCACCGCTCCTTGACGATGTGGTCAAGCTTGTAGTTGGGCTTGTTGTCCTTCAGCCGCTCCACCGTGTTCCACTCACTCTTCCCATAGGCCTTCCGCAGCTTCCGGACGAACACCTGGGAGGGAGGAGGAGACCGCTGATGTGGGGCCAGCGGCTCCCGGACACCCCTTCCGTGGAGGAGGGATGCTCGGGGCAGGAGGGCTCTCCGACCACAGCTGTCTGCCGGCACGATCTGCCCCTTCAGCCCGGGGTTTGCACAACAGCCACCTGCACGGAGCAGCGACCCTGACCCAGACTGACAACAGAGCCACCCCACTGCATCCCGCTGACAGATGAACAGGGATAAGCATTCAGATGGGCTGACTCCGCATGTTTACGTGAAAGTATAACGTTTTCAGCCCTATTTTCCAACTGAGAAGTGAGACAGGAGGCTGGGCCAGAAACACCAGTCCGCATGTGTGTGAAACAAGCCTCAGGCCCACGTGTGGGGCTGGGCCACACGAGAAAACGCAGTTGAGGCCAATGGTGGCCCCAGAAAGTCCTCTAAACTGACCAACTGCCTCCCCCGAGCACTTCTTCAGAGGCTCAGAGACCACCTGCGCTGAGACTGTAAACAGCAGCTCTGAGACAGCCAGTCCCACAAGGGGCCCAGTTCCAATGCAATGAGCTGAGGTGGCTGGAAAACCCAGCAGAAGGACAGGTCCAGCCACCCACCTTGGCCAGCTCTGGCGAGAGGGCTGCCAGCAGCTGTACCCCACAGCCTGGCCCTGCTGCTCGGCAAAGGCTACAGTAACAGCAGTCTACTTTCAATTATTTGCATTTGGTATAATTAGGTTTCTACTTTCCCTGCGGTATTTAAGCATTTAATCGTTCCTATTTGAGGAATGAAAAGCTTGGTCCCCTGGGAACAATTCCAGAAAGAACCTGAATAGGAGTGGTTTATTTGGGCAGAAAACACACCAGAGAGCCCCTGAAAGACGACAATCTTTGCCTCAGAGGCAATATATTTACTCTTTTCCAAAAGAACCGGGGGGAAAGTATGACAGGTAACGCATTAATCATTGGCCAGGTTCTATGTAAATGATTTCCACACCTAAGATCTCAGTCAATCCCCCCGACACCCTTTTGAGGTAGAATTACCTCACCCTATGTACAGGCTTGCTCAGAGAGATCAAACAATTTGCCCAAGGTCAGTGTTAGTGGGTCTGCATAGAGCTGGGAAGGGCCCCATCCAGACCCTAGAGCCCAGGCCTCACCTTGTACTCCCGGAACTTGTTGACAATGGGTTCATGGAGGAGGAATTTGATGTCTTTGATAAGGTAAAAGGTTCGGGCTGCCGTGGAGCCCTTGTTGACCTTCTTCTTGTGTTTGGGTTCATGGGGATAAATGCCCTTCAGGATGCACAGCCGCCTGGAAGACAAAGGCCACTCCTTCTATCAGCAAACGTGCTGAGCACTGGGCATGCTGGGCCTGGAAAAGTGCAGTGAACAGAGAACACAGGAGCCCTGCCCTTTGGAAAACTCACATCCTAGTGCAGGAGTCCGACACTGACAAGTTCCCGACAAACACAGTGCAGACAGTCCCAAGCACCAGAAAGGAAACAATCAGGATATTGACAGGGGCCAACTGGCAGGTACCTCTTTTAGCAAGGAGAGTCAGGAAAGGCCTTGCTGACAAATCAACATTTCAGCCTCATGGAGGTATACCTCATTTTATTGACTTTCACTTTATTGCACTTTGCAGGTAATTGCATTTTCTTTTTCTTTTTTTAAAAAATAAATTGAAGGTCTGTGCAACCCTGCATTGAGCAAGTCTATCAGCGCCATTTTTCCAACATTTGCTCACCTTCATGTCTCTGTGTCACATTTTTGGAATTCTCACAATATTTCAAACGATTTCATCATTATTATATTTGTTATAGCGATCTGTGATCAGTGATCTTTGATGTTGCTATTGTAATCATTTTGGGGGCATCACGAATAGCACCCATACAAGATGGTGAACTTCATCAATAAATGTGTGTTCTGACTGCTCCACACGACCTGCCATTCCCCAGTCTCTCTCCCTCTCCTCGGGCCTCTCTACTCCCTGGGACACAATATTGATATGAGGTCAACAAATAACCCTACGGTGGCCTCTAAGTGTTCAAGTGAAAGGAAGACTCCCACGTCTCTCACTTTAAATCAAAAGCTAGAAATGATTAAGCTTAGTGAGGAAGGCATGGTGAAAGCCAAGACAGGTCGAAAGCTAGGCTTCTTACACCACAGCCAGCCAAGTTGTGAATGCAAAGGAAAAGCCCTTGAAGGAAATTAAAAGAGCTACTCCCGTGAACACATAAACGATAAGAAAGCAAAACAGCCTTATTGCTGATATAAAGTTTTAGTGGTCTGGACAGAAGATCAAACCAGCCACAACATTCCCTTAAGCCAAAGCCTAATCCAGAGCAAGACTCTAACTCTCTTCAATTCTGTGAAGGCTGACAGAAGTAAGGAAGCTGCAGGATGAAGTCTGAAGCTAGGAGAGGATGGTTCATGAGCTTTAAGGAAAGAAGTTGTCTCCATGACATAAAAGTACAAGGTGAGGCAGCAAGTGCTGATGTAGAAGCTGCAGCAAGTTATCCAGAAGATCTAGCTAAGATAATTAACTAAACAGATTTTCAATGTTGATGAAACAGCCTTATACTGGAAGAAGATGCCTTCTAGGACTTTCATAGCTAGAGAGAAGTCAATGCCTGGCTTCAAAATTTCAAAGGACAGGCTGACTCTCTTGTTATGGGATAACACAGCTGGTGACTTTAAGGTGAAGCCAATGCTCATTCACCATTCTGAAAATCCTGGGGCCCTTAAGAATTATGCTAAAATCTACTCTGCCTGTGCTCTATAAATGGAACAAAGCCTGGATAACAGCACATCTGTTTACAAAAAACAACGTCAGGGGCTTCCCTGGTGGTGCAGTGGTTAAGAATCCACCTGCCAGTGCAGGGGACATGGGTTCGAGCCCTGGTCCAGGAAGATCCCACATGCCGTGGAGCAACTAAGCCCATGTGCCACAACTACTGAGCCTGCTCTAGAGCCCGCAAGCCACAACTACTGAAGCCCGTGCACCTAGAGTCCATGCTCCACAACAAGAGAAGCCACCACAATGAGACGCCCACACACTGCTCTAGAGCCCTGCTCGCCGCAACTAGAGAAAGCATGAGCAGCAACGAAGACCCAAAGCAGCCAAAAATAAATAATAAATTTAAAAAACAAAACAAAACAAAAAACATGGTCAATGACTATTTTAAGCCCACTCTGGAGACCTACTGCTCAGAAAAAAGTTCTTTGTTTTTTCAAAATATTACTGCTCATTGACAATGCACCTGGTCACCCAAGAGCTCTGATGGAGATGTACAATGAGATTAATGTTGTTTTCATGCCTGCTAACAAAACATCCATTATGCAGCCAATGGATCAAGGACTAATTCTGACTTTCAGGTCTTATAAATTAAGAATACATTTCATAAGGCTATAGCCACCCTAGACAGTGATTCTTCTGATGGATCTGGGCAAAGTAAACTGAAAACCTTCTGGAAAGGATTTACCCTTCTAGATGCCGTTAAGAATTTTCGTGATTCAGAAGAGATAAAAATATCAGCACTAACAGGAGTTTGGAAGAAGTTGCTTCCAACCCTCATGGATGACTTTGAGGGGTTCAAGACTTCAGTGGAGGAAGTAACTGCAGATGTGGTGGAAACAGCAAGAGAACCTGAATTAGAAGTGGACCCTGAAGGTGTGACTGGATTGCTGCCATCTCATGATAAAACTTTAACAGGTGAGGAGTGCTTCTTATAAATGAGTGAAGACAGTGGTTTCTTGAGATGGAATCTACTGTGGAAATTGCTGAAATGACAACAAAGGATTTAGACTATTACGTAAATTTAGTTGATAAAACAGCAGCAGAGTCTGACAGGATCGACTCCAATTCTGACAGAAGTTCTACTGTGGGTAAAATGCTGTCAAACAGCACTGTGTGCTACAGAGAAATGGTTCATGAAAGGAAGAGTCAATCGACGTGGCAAACCTCACTGTGGTCTTATTTTAAGAAACTGTCACAGCCAGCCCAGGCTTCAGCAACCATCTCCTTGATCAGTCGGCAGCCATCAACATCGAGGCAAGACCCTCCACCAGCAAAAAGATTACCACTCACTGAATGCTCAGATAATGATTAGCATTTTTTAGCAATAAAGTATTTTAAATTAATGCATGTTCATTTCTTTTAGACATAAAACGACTGCACACTCAATAGACTACAGTATAGTGTAAATGTAACTTTTATATGCACTGGGAAACCACTTCATTGTGATATTCATTTTATTGCAATGGTGTGAAACCGAATCCACAATATCTCCAAGGTCTGCCTATAAAGGGCAGAGGGAAGAGAATCTAAACGACATAAGCTGTAAGAGTGGGAAGTGCTGGGTGCATCTGGAAGATGAAAAGTGAGCCAGGCAGCAGGACACAGGCTGTTGAAGAGTCTGGACTGGACTCTCCAAGGAGCTGAGAACCACAAGCTGCAGGATCAGGGGTCACTACTGCCAGAAGGGAGAGGATGGGTGACAAAGACCCAGATAAGAGAGCAGCAGTGCATTGTACCAGTGGGCCCATTTTGATGACTCAGGGTGGCACGACCCAGTTCTCCAGCTTCCCCATGGACCACACCTGGCAAAGCACAGCTCACTAAAGCAAAGCCAGGCAAGAAAGAGAAGGAATATCAGAATCCCAGACAGAGTTTGCAGCAGTGCCGTTAAGAGAGGGATGTGGCTGAGTTTTCGCTGGCCAGGCACCCGAAGTCCCCCTCTCCTCTCCAACCTCACCTGAAGTCGGCCAGGCTCAGCTGCAGCTTCTTCCGGGCTTTGTTTCGGGTGATGTAGTTGGTAGCAGAGCCTCGTTCATACTTGGGGAGGATAAAATCAATTCTCCATTAGCAATGATTACAATGATGGAGAGCAACCTCTGGACATTGCTCATGCAAGAGGTGACTATTACTCTGGATAAATGGCCAAGAGGCTGTGGGGACGGAGCGCTCCTGCACTGTCCCTGCAGTTGTCAGCACAGAGGAGGACACATACATCTGCACGATGCAGGACCATGAGGTTGCTGTGGATCAGGTGCTATACCAAGCACTTAGCAGTGGCTGTAAGTACTGACCATTATGATTACTGATTTGCACACATTATTCATTTAATCTCCACAACACTGTGAGGTGGGTGCCATTAAAATTCTCATTTCACAAGGGAGGAAAACAGGCTCAGTAAAATTACCTGCCCAGGTCACATAGCTTTTTAAGAGCTGGGGCTGGATTCAGACCTAGGTCCAAGTCCAGAACCTGAATGCCTCATCCACTAAGCCAGTGTTCTCAACTTCTTTTTCATTATAACCACCCCTCCACCACCAGAGGCCTTTTTAGACCTTTTCTCCCCTTTAATCACCCCTCTCTCACAGCCCCATAACATGTTAATACCATAGATACACTGTAGATGTTTCTGTAATGTGGTCCTTCTGAGGGCTACACATCATTGTAATGTCTAAGATGTCCCCCAACCAATTTCTGTTCCCTTCGGGATGATACCATCCAGTTGAAAATGCACACTCTAAGCCACACAGCCTCTCTCCTTCCTCATTCATTCAACAGACAATAACACGACCTCTACTATGTTCCAAGTGTTTAGCTAGATGCTAGGAGGGTGATAAGGACAAAAGGCCTGGTCTCTACCTTCCCCCAAAGAGCATGTTGTGTTGTGCAACCATCTGGACATCTGTGGTGCTAAGACGCTGCCTCACACTCACACCTCTGTATCCCTGAAAGAGCAGCAGTGCACTGTACCAGCTCCCTGCAATGCTAACCAAGCACGTCCTTCCCAAACGAGGTCTTCCTCTGGATTAAGACAGCATAGGCCTCGATGGCCAGGTCCAGATCTGAAGGGACAAACATGTAGCCTCCTGAGGGGTATGTTTATGAATAATCCCACAGTCACGAAACATGCCCTTCATTCATTCTTCCCTTTAGACATTTATTAATTGTCTACTGGGGATCAGGCCCATACCAAGTTCTGGGGATACAAAGATGACTTTCAGACTGTCTTAGGGAAGCTGCTTTCATTAAAATTGTTTTCTATTGCCCTACACTGTCACCATTCTTATTCTTTCAAACATTAAGGGGATAATTAAATTCAACTGGGGTGATTTTACTCCCTGGGTGTATGGGGGTGCATTCAGCATTTTAGGCTGTTAGATGCTACTGGCACCTAGTGGGTAACAGGCCAGGAGTGCTGCTAAACATCCCACAACACACAGGACAACCCTCCCCACAACAGTTATCTGGCTCAAAATGTCAAAACGGTTCTGAAACCCTGCTTTAAAAACTGTCACGATTTGTTGGGACTTCCCTGGTGGTCCAGTGGCTAGGACTCCGAGCTTCCATTGCAGGGGGCCCGGGTTCCATCCCACAAGACGCTGGACGTGGCCAAAACAAAACAAACAACAACAAAAACTGTCATGATTTGTTTACATATCTGCACCTGTGTCTCAAAGTCAGGT
Organism: Physeter macrocephalus; assembly: GCF_002837175.3. Taxonomy (NCBI): domain Eukaryota; kingdom Metazoa; phylum Chordata; class Mammalia; order Artiodactyla; family Physeteridae; genus Physeter; species Physeter macrocephalus. Next base: position 4,283,477 of record NC_041232.1, on the reverse strand, counting down.
TTTCAATGTTATATGTTTGTAGTTCCAATCACTAGCACTTAGCTCAATAGCGTGCTGGATTAAAAACAGATTGGCAGTAGAAAGTTTCCAGCTGACGGAAACAATCGAGGCAACTACATCTTCCTCATCCACATCCCCATCCCCCTCTCTAATCTCTTCATGCCATCAAAGTGATTCTCCATACAGCAACAAGAACAACTCCTTGAAAAACGGATATTACTCCCCCATTAGTTGATTCATACTGCTTTTTGAATAAAATCCAGTCTCCTCACTGTGCCTGACAGGGCTTGCATGACCTGGTCCCTGTCCAACCCCAACTTCACCAGATGCCACTCTCCTATTGGTTTACTATACCCCAGCCAAGCTGATATCCTTTAATTCCTTGCACACAGCAAGCCTTTTCCACCCGAAGGCCTTGGCACTTAGTTTCCGCTGCCAGGCTTGTTTGTGATCGTTTTATTTGGTTATTTACTTTAGTGTCCAACTTCCCCACTAGAAAGTGAGCTCCACGAATGCAGGGACCACAACTAGTTGTTTATGTCTCCATCCCCAATGTCCAGGACAAGGCCTGATTCAGCAGAAAAGGAAGTCACAGTTTTAGAGATGATGAGCTCGAAATAATGGTGAGCTCTACATAATGTTCATCACTTTCAGTAAAGTTATCCTCCGGCTCGGCCTGTTGTGGGATGCAGCAACCTCAAAGCCCTTTCACAGATCTACTCCAGGGTTCTTTCCCCTATTTTACAGAACAAGTACTGCCGTCCTCGCCCATCCTCGAACCCCTTCTGCCTGCTGTCTCCTGTCGCGTTGATCCCAGCCGCTTCTGCACCCACGAGGATCCAAGGCCTGGGAAACGCACAGTCCCCGGGCTCCATCGCTCCCGTCTCCTACCTCCTGAGGCACCCCCGTCCCCCCTGCCCCGGACCGGCCCCGGCCTCTCGCCCATCACCTTCTTCTTCTCCAGGCCTCCCATGGCTCCACGCAGCAGTATCTACAAGCACCGCGCGAACACCCCCCACTTCCTCCCGCACGTGCCCTGCCTAGGGCCCCGAGGCCCCCACGCCGCCGGCCTGCGCGTGCTGTTCAAGGAGGTGCCTGAGCGAGTCTACTGAAAGATGGAATTTTTCTCCTAGAGATTAAAACTAAATCCTCTGAAAAAAAAATCGCTAAGACAGCTCTTTCGGACTCTTTCCCATAGGTGAGCCTGTTACAGACATTTTTAATGTTTAAGCATGGGCGTATATTCAGGCATTTCTATAATCATCCTGATGACGAGCGCTTGACGTTATGAGCCCCGTTGCATGTTGGGATGGAAGGGGGCGGAAGGCTTAGTGGCGGCACAGCGCCTTCTGGGATGCAGAGGGGAGCCGCGCTCAGAGGTGTGGGAGCACGAGTTGCGTTGTCATGGTAACGGTTGCTAGGCGTCGTCGGAACGTGTCTTCGTCGTCTGAGAGGCCGCCTCCGCGGTAAGTGAAGGGCGGATTGCTTCGCCGTTGGCCATTGGCTTTTACTTTTGTCCGTTCGCTGTTACCGGGATAAACCGAGCAAAAGCAGACTTTTTTCTTCACAGAGGTGGAGAGACTCGAGAGGCCACTTATATTTTCTGAGCCTTAGCGGAGGGTTGAAAAATGACGAAAGACCAAGTAGAATTACAGAACTCGTGGTATATTTAAAATGCACATTTAACACGTTTGAGCTTTTAATATGTATACACAAATTTCGTAGTGTGTTCCTCAAAGAATAATTACAAGATTTATACACATATTCACACCAAGTGGTGTGGTCTGGGAAGCAGGTAAAATTTGTAAAATTTCATGTTTTCTTCTTTCAGGCCTCTAAACTCCATTTGGAGATTGCCTCAAATTTTTTTTTTTTTTTTTTTTTTTTTTTTTGTTGCCGTACGCGGGCCTCTCACTATCGCGGCCTCTCCCGTTGCGGAGCACAGGCTCCGGACGCGCAGGCTCAGCGGCCATGGCTCACGAACCCAGCTGCTCCGCGGCATGTGGGATCCTCCCGGGCCGGGGCACGAACCCGCGTCCCCCGCATTGGCAGGCGGACTCTCAACCACTGCGCCACCAGGGAAGCCCTCAAATTTTTATTTATTTATTTATTATTTAATTTATTTTTGATTGCTGCGGCACATGGGATCTTCACTGAGGCATGGGGGATCTTTCGTTGTAGCTCACAGGCTCCCGGTCGTGGTGCGTGGGCTTGTCTCTAGTTCCGGCATGAGGGTTTTTTTCTCTCTAGTTGTGGCGCTCTGGTTCCAGAGCGTGTAGGCTCTGTAGTTTGCGGTACATGGGCTCTAGATGAGGCGTGAGAGCTCCATAGTTGTGGCACACAACTCGATCCCTGACTAGGGATCGAACCTGTGTCCCCTGCATTGTAAGGTGGACTTTTTACCACTGGACCACCAGGGAAGTCCCAAGATTGCCTCAAAATTTTAAATTTGAGGCCCTGTGAATGTGACGTGACCCAAGGTTGTGGTGATAGAACTCACCCTTTAAAGGTAAATACAGACATTAAGCACTGGCTAGTGCTTGTTTTGAACAATGTGCATTTTATTATGTACTTTCAATTAAAGCTAAAATAAAATAAAAACCTGGTGATTCTACAAACAGCGAAAAATGAAATGAAATGAAAACCGGGTAGGGGAAGGTGAGCTGGCAAAACTTTGAACGAACTTGCCAGAGAGGTGTGAGGAAAACCAGGGTCACGTGGTGCTCACAGCAGAAGACCAAGGAGTGTTCCAGAAGGGGGGCAGGAGAGAAGGAAGGATGGCAAAGATTGGTGCCACCATGAAAGTTATAAAAGGTGCAGAGGTGGTGGTCTCTATCACATCTGTGTTTAATTCATCAGTCTGGTGTCTGCAGAAACTGGATTGATTCTGGAGAATGACTATAGATTACTGTGCACTCAAACAAGTAATAGCCCTGATCACAATTGATGTGCTTGAAATTGTTTCATTGCTAGAGCAGATTAATAAGGCTTGAGGTATATGGTTTGCTGCCATTGATTTAGCAAGTTCATTCTTTTACATTCCACTTAGAAAAAAGGATCAGGACTTCCCTGGCGGTCCAGTGGTTAAGACTCCACGCTTCCAAAGCAGGGAGAGTGGGTTCGATCCCTGGTCTGGTAACTAAGATCCCACATGCTGCGTGGTGTGGCCAAAAAAAAAGAGGATCAGAAACACTTCTCATTCTCATGGAACTGACAATAATATTCATTTAGTTTTACGTTGGGGCTATGTTAACTCTCCTGCCCTCTGTCATAATACTAGTCTGAAGAGATCTGGATCATCGGAACAGCCTACAGATGTGACACTGATCTGTTACACTGATATCATGCTGATCAGACAGGACATGTAGAGAGGGCTCTGAAGCAGGTCCTGGCTGCAGAGCAAACCGTGCGCCACTTGGACCATCGGATCCAGCAGACCCTATGGTGTTGGTGGAGTCAGCGGAGGGAAAGATGCAGTATAGAGCTTATGGCAAGCCCCAGTGGGAGAATCACAATGCAGAACTCTGGAATTCTTGGGCAAGGTCATGCCACCTACTGCAGAGAAGTATACACCATTGAAGAAATATCTGCTGGCTTGTTACTGAGCCCTGGTAGAAAACAGTTGGCCATTGGTCATCAAGTGACCAAGTTCAGAACTTCCAATTAAGAGTTGGGTTATTTTGGACCCAGTGAGGAATAAAAGTAAATGGGCCCAGCAGAGGTCATTGTAAATATAATCAAGCCCTCCTGGGACCAGAGGGCACAAGTAAGCTGCATGAGCAAGTAGCCTAGCACCACTATTGCATACAACAGTTGCTCCAAAATCCCTTCCCTGTTTGCACCTAATCCTGTATGGAGGTCCCACATGACTAGCTGAAAACGAGGAGGAAAAGACTCAAGCTTGGTTTATGGACAGGTTGGCTCAGTGCACAGGTGCAAAGCAAAAATAGACCACAGCTACATAGCAGCCACTTTCAGGGTTGGTTTTGAAAGAGAGTGGAGATGGAAAATCTTCCCAATGGGTGGAGCTGCAAGCAGTCATCCCCTTTTTATGGAAGGAGAAGTGGCCCAAGTTGAAAATACAGATAGGTTCCTGAGCAGTGGTCAGTGGTCTGGCTGTCTGGAAGGGGACCTGGAAGGAAAAGGACTAGAATGTAGAGATAAGGAGGTCTGAGGTAGCGGCATATGGCTGGATGAGAGAAATAGAGAAAACACTGAGCCCCCAATATGCCACTATTCCTTGAGGAGACCAACTGGCCACTTGATAATTCAGCTACAGTGGGCCTTTCTGTCCTGGAAATGTCACCAGTTTGTCCTCAGAGAGAGAGATACCTAACCTGGGCAAGGGTCTGCCTTGTCTGCCTGCAGAGTCTCAGCCAGAGCCACTATTCAGCAGCCTATGGAATGCCTGATCTACAAGCATGGAATCCCACGTATCATAGCCTTCAACTAGGGACCCATTTTACATGCAGGGAGGTGTAGGAGTAGGCCCATGGCTTTGGGATCCCATGGATATACCACCTACTGCACCATCCAGAGACATCCAGCATCACAGAATGCTGGAACAGCCTTCTACAAGCATAACTGAGGTACCAGCTTGGAGGAAATACTCTGTGATAAGCCAACCCACTTACTCCCAATGACTCACTGGGAGAATATTGTGCTTCCCATTCCTGTAACTCTGAGCTCTGCAATGTTGGAAATCCTGGTCCTCAAAGAGGACATGCTTTTCCCAGGGGACACAGAAAGGGTTCCATTGAATTATAAGTTATGGCTACCACATCAGTACTTTGACTTTCTTGTGCATAGGGACCAGCAGGTTTGAAGAAGAGTCACTGTACTGGCAGGAGTAATTGGCCTCGAGCAGCTGGAAGAGGTCACACTGCTCTACACAGTGGGGATGGGACAACATGTGCGGAACCCAGGTGAGCTGCTTGGGAGCCTCCTGGTACTCCATTGCCCACTGCAACTGAGAATGGACACATGAATTACCCCTGGCACGAAAAGAGTTAACATACCAAGGGTTCACAACCCTCAGCAATAAGGTTTGGGTTATGCTATCATCAAGACCTGCTGAGGTAAGAGCTGAGACTCAGGTGAGTTTAGGATGGATGGTGGAAGAAGATGAATACCAACTGCAGCCCTAAGCCACGGATCAACCAAAGCAATGGAGGTTGTAGTTTATTCCAGTAGCATCCCTTTTCTTAGGTTCCACTCAGGAAGAGAGGCCCATGGAACTATCCCTGAACCTGTGTGGAGACGTAAATGTATGTGGTGCAAGGGGTGGACTGTAGTGGCTTCAAAACATGGCTCTCAGGTCTCCTACTGTGGGGAGCACAATTGCCCAATCGCCCCATCGCCCCAGCTGTGCTCTGAAATCCATCGAGTGCTAGTGCGAAGGCTGTGCTTCCCATGGGCTCAGCAAGGATACTGAGGGAGGCCTGGTCCTTGGAGTCACAGGACTTCTCTGCTGGGTGACTGTTTTGTGTCCGTCTCAGCCTATCATTAACAGTGATGCTATTGGCTAGGAGTGCCTGGGGGGCCTGTACTACCAGTGGGAGCCCCGCCCCACCGCAGACATTTCCCCGACTGGAGCCCGTGTCGTGGATGGACTACTCCTTGTGGTTCTCACTGTGATTGCAAGATACACCTCAGCAACAACCATTAGGGAACTTTGGGGGGAAAAAAAGGTTTATTACTCACAAGTCCTGGAGGGTACCTGGCACGTCTGGGGCCACACAGCAAGGTCACAGGTAGAGAGAGAGAGAGAGCATGCACCTGGGGTTTTGCCTGTATTGGGGTTGAGGATGAGGTGCCTAGGGTTTCACAGGTTCACTCTTTATTGGCAAATGTAAAACAGAAGAGTCAGAATTAGGACACAGGAAGGAAAAAGTGGGGTCGCTCAAGCAGTCAGTTATGTAGGTTACCCAGGACTTTCTAAAAGGGGAATTTTGGGGAATTTCCTGGGGGTCTAGCAGTTAGGACTCTGCGCTTTCACTGCTGAAGAGGAAGGTTCAATCCCTGGTCAGGGAATTAAGATCTCACAAGCTGCTGGGCTAAAAGAAAAAAGGGGGGGAGGGACTTCATGGGTGGGGGCAGCCTGTCTCCTTATCTATTTGTTTAGCTAGTAACTGTGTCCTGCAAAATGTTTGAGGTGTGTGTCTTTGAAATGAATGCCTCAACAATCGAAAGCTTAATGTCAGGCACTTACAATTAAAAAAAAAAAGCTTACTGTCAGGCACTTACACTACAGTAATTTTTTAAATTTATTTTTATTTTTGGCTGCATTGGGTCTTTGTTGCTGCGCTCGGGCTTTTCTCTAGTTGCGGTGAGCGGGGGCTACTCTTTGTTGCAGTGCGCAGGCTTCTCATTGGGTGGTTTCTCTTGTTGCAGAGCATGGGCTCTAGGCATGCGGGCTTCAGTAGTTGTGGCACTCGGGCTCAGTAGTTGTGGCTCGCAGGCTCTAGACCGCAGGCTCAGTAGTTGTGGCGCATGGGCTTAGTTGCTCCACGGCATGTGGGATCTTCCCAGACCAGGGCTCACACATGTCCCCTGCATTGGCAGGCGGATTCTTAACCACTGAGCCACCAGGGAAGCCCCACTACAGTAACTTTTATCCCAGGGCTTGCTGTAGGCCTTGCTGAAAGTTTCTTAAATCTCTACACCATTAATTATTAGAGAAATGCAAATCAAAACTACAATGAGGTATCACCTTACACCGATCAGAATGGTCATTATCAAAAAATCTAGAAACATAACTAATAAGAACCTGCTATATAAAAAATAAATAAAATAAAATTCAAAAACAAAAAAAGTCTAGAAACAATAAATGCCAGAAAACAAAAAGACATGTACCACAATGTTCATTGCAGCACTATTTACAATAGCCAGGACATGGAAGCAACCTAAATGCCCATTGACAGACTAGTGGATCAAGAAGATGTGGTACATATATACAATGGAATGTTACTCAGCCATAAAAAGGAACGAAATTGGGTCATTTGTAAAGATGTGGATGGATCTAGAGACTGTCATACAGTGAAGTAAGTCAGAAATAGAAAAACAGATACCGTATATTAACGCATATATGTGGAACCTAGAAAAGTGGTACAGATGAACTAGTTTGCAGGGCAGAAATAGAGACATAGATGTCGAGAACAAACGTATGGACACCAAGGGGGGAAGTGGCAGGGGTGGTGGTGGTGGTGTGATGATTGGGAGATGGACATACATACACTAATATGTATTAAATAGATAATTAGTAAGAACCTGCCGTATAAAAAATAAATTCAAAAATTCAAAAAAACAAAAAGACATGTACCACAATGTTCATTGCAGCACTATTTACAATAACCAGGACATGGAACCAACCTAAATGTCCATCAACAGATGAATGGATAAAGAAGATGTGGCACATGTATACAGTGGAATATTACTTGCCATAAAAAGAAACAAAATTGAGTTATTTGTAGTGAGGTGGATGGACCTAGAGTCTGTCATACAGAGTGAAGTAAGTCAGAAAGAGAAAAACAAACACTGTATGCTAACGCATATATGTGGAATCTAAAAACAAAAACAAGAAAAATGGTACTGATGAACCTAGTTGCAGGGCAGGAATAAAGAGGTAGACATAGAGAACGGACTTGAGGACATGGGGTGGGAGGGCGAAGCTGGGGCGAAGTGAGAGTAGCATCGACATGTATACAGTACCGAATGTAAAATAGTTAGCTAGTGGGAAGCAGCAGCATAGCACAGGGAGATCAGCTTGGTGATTTGCGATGACCTAGAGAGGTGGGATAGGGAGGGGGTGAGGGAGGCTCAAGAGGGAGGGGATGTGGGGATATATGTATGCATATAGCTGATTCACTTTGTTGTACAACAGAAACTAACACAGTATTGTGAAGCAATTATACTCCAGTAAAGATCTATTAAAATATATATATATCTCTACAGCAGTCTCAGACATCCCTTACCTATTTCCTTCCTTCCCTCTCTCCTTCACAGGGGTCAGACCTGCACCATAGTCTGACAGGTCCACTGGCTTCCTCTGGTTCCCTTTCCCTTTACACTCATAGAATTTTCCCCAATCAAGCCTATGCACATCTAATACCATCTTGGCATCTACTCTCGGAGGACCAGGACTAACACAACCAGTCATAGATTTATAGCTTGATTTTTCACAAAGCAAATACACCCATATAAGCAGTACCCAGCTCAGGAAACAGAACATGACCAGCACCCAGGAGCCCTCCCTGCAGTGCCCCCTTCCAGTTCCTATCCCTCAAAGAGAATCACTAATCAAATTCCCATATCATACCTTAGTTTTGCCTATTTTTCAACTCTGTGGACAAAAAAATGTCACCTGCTGTATCAGTAAAAAAAATGGATGTTCCTGCCATCAGGCCATCAGCCACTGCAGCAGCCTCACTAGGCATCCTTGCTACCAAGTCCAAGCTCATACTGCTCACTGCACGACAGGCCAGTAAATTGAGAGATGAGTTGTTGGGGCAAGGAATAGTGACTTTATTCAGAAAGCCAGCAGACTGAGAAGATGGTGGACTCATGTCCCACAGAACCATCTCGCCTGAGTTAGAATTCAGGCTTCCATTTATACTAAAAGGGGAGGGAGTAAAGTCAAACATTTCCTGGTTCCGGTCAGCCTCAGGAGGGGATGTGTTAGTTTCCTCCTTCCTGTAGTCATTCACAGGTGGGCCTGGTCAGGATGTGAGCTAAACAAAGGGATTTTAGCTTAGTGCTCATCACCTGGGAGGCAGGGGTCCCAGAGGTGGGCCATTATAATTCAAGCTTATAGGCAACATCCCTTTAGTGATTAACTTGTAGTAGAATTCCCTATTACACCCTGAGGGGATTCAGAATGGGGAAAAAGAGGATACTAGCCCTAGATAGCTAAGGTGCATATCAAAGGAATGATTTCAATGAGCCCAGACTCTTGCATCTTCCCATATATAGAAAAGCACTAAATTCATTAACTTGAGATGTCTGTTTTCTCTTTAATTAACAGGAATCTTTTGATGTTTCAACTACCTGAGCTTTTTGTTGTTTTTCATTTGTTTGTTGTTTCTTTGTGTGTTTTTTGTTTGTTTATTTTTTTGCAAAAACTCTTCTATGTATCCTGGCTCCTCCCTTACCTCTTCAGAACAGTCCCTTAGAGTTATCTGAGAGGCTGTATCCTGGGTTTAAGTCCTCAGAAAGTCTGCTGAATAAAACATAATTCTAAACTTTTAAAAAAATACTTATTTATTTATTTTATTTATTTTGGCTGTGCCGGGTCTTAGTTGTGGCACGCGGGATCTTCAGTACGGCATGTGGGATCTTTAGTTGCAGCATGCGTGTGGGATCCAGTTCCCCAACCAGGGATCGAACCTGAGCCCCCTGCATTGGGAGTGCAGAGTCTTACCCACTGGACCACCAGGGAAGTCCCAATTCTAAACTTTTAGGTTGTGCATTTTTTTCAGTCGACAATTATATCAATTGAATCTCATAGTATGGTTTGTCAAGAACTGTGAAGGGTCTGAGATGTTACTCCACTCACACAGATACATAACTTTTATATGTGAATACTGAAGAAACATGAGGCTTCTGGGTCAGGGAACAGAGCTCTATCTTGATACTCACAACCAGATTAACAGCCAGGGTAACATTGCAGCATCGTTCCCCACACCTAGACCCACAGGCAGTGCAATGAGAGCTGATGGAAACTTTCTATGTGAGTGCCAAGTTACACCCCGTAAATGAAGGATAAAGAACAACAGATTTTCTAATTTCTACCTGCAGGAGAAAAGTAGCTGCCTCTCCTCTGCTTCTTGGAGATTGAATGAAAAGTATCTTAGATACTTACCCTAACCTGTTCGAATGTAAATGCATTGCTTCAAGAACTGGATAAGCCCCAGTGTCTGGCTTCTGTGACCTAGAGGTGTTTGGATGTGTGGACTTCATCCCTTTTGACAGGGAGATAGTTCTCTAGTCTTCCTGGTACCTTTGGGAGCTTAACTCTGGGCCTAATCTGGGCTGTAACCATTTAACTCTCTCAGGGAGATAACTTCTATTATCGTTTTGTTTCTGTCTCTCCCCCGCCCCCCTGCCCCTGGCCACAGCATGCCAGATTGAACCCGAGCTTCTGCAGTGGAAGAGTGGAGTCTTAACCACTGGACCACCAGGGAAGTCCCTATTATCCTTTTGGATAAGACCAATTAACTACACAAATGGCTACAGATTAAAGTCTTATGGTATGTGGAAAGCAAAATGCTTTTAGGGGAAGTTAAAGCAAGCATTTGCTCTTTATATTGTATACATTTCCACATCTCAGGAGGCTAGGGCTTTTTACAGGAGGACTGAGACATCCATGGAGATTTTAGTTCCCTACATGCTGTGTTTTCTTTTTTGTCTGGCTTCTTTCAATCAACATTATGCTTGTGAAATTCATCCCTGTTGTTGTGTGAATGTTCACTCATGCTAATTGCCATATAGAATATACCATACTTTATCCATTCTATTCTTGGTGGAGATTAGGTAGTGCAAAAATTCAAACAATTGTGGAGATAGGGAACAGTCCACAAGACTACTCCCACTCTGACACCAGTTGCAAGTGCATGGGTCCCTGAGATCATCCTCAGTTTTGATAATTCACTAGAAGGACCTTCAAAACTCAATGAAAGCTGTTATACCACAGTTAACAGTTTATTACAGGGAAAGATACAGATTAAAATCAGCCAAGGGAAGAGACACTTGGGACAGGGTTTAGGAAAGTACCAAACGTGGAGCTTAGTCAGTAACAGGCAGTGTTACTTTCCAGGCATCAATGCATGACACTATGCATGGAGTATTGCCAACCAGGGAAGCTCACCAAAGCCTTGGTGTCCAGAGTCTTTATTGGGCTCCATCACTCAAGCAGGGTTGACTACCCATGTGGCTGAAAACAATTTCCAGCCCTCAGGAGGTCCAAGCTGGTATCACATGAACCAAAGTGCCCCACCCTAAAAAACTGTTATCTGTCTGGCTCAAGGCCCCCAGTCAAACAAGGACACTCCTATCAGGCATGACATTCCAAGGGCTTAGAGATTACCTCCCAGAAGCTGAGGGCAAAGGCCAGTCCTCCATTTCTCCTTGCAGTTTTATCAAAATTCACCTCTTATTTTGTAGCTATATTATTAGGTTTAGAATGGTTTAAAAAAATCTTAGTGAATTGAATCTTTTATCAATATGTGGTAACCCTCTGTTCTGGTCATTGTTGTTGTGTAACAAATTATCTCAAAATTTAGTGATTTAAAACAAGAATCATTTTGTTATCTCATGGTTTCTGTGGGTTAAAAATACGGCATGGGGGAATTCCCTGGCAGTCCAATGGTTAGGACTCCGTGCTTCCACTGCAGGGGGCACAGGTTCAATCCCTGGTCAGGGAACTAAGATCCCTGTGTGGCACGGCCATAAAAAAATAAATAAATAGAAATTGGGGATGGGCTCAGTTGACTGTTTCTGTCTATAAGTCTTATACAGTTGAAATCATGAAAGCTGGAATAGTCTGAGGGCTGGAGAAGCTGGGGGCTGGCTGGACATGCTTCTGTCTCTTCAGGTTATCACAGGGCTTCTTCAGGTAATCACGTGGATTACTTTCCTGGGCCAATTTAGGCTTCCACCCAGGATAGCAGCCTCAGGGCGGTTGGACTGCTTACACAACAGATCTCAAGTGTTGCCACGAGCAAGGTGGCAGTGCATTTTCTTTTCTGACTTGAAGTCATATATTATCACTTCTCCTATATTCTGCAACTTACAAGCAAGTCACAAATCTGCCCAGATTCAAAGGGAGGGGACTTAGACTTTGTGGATGAATGACAAAATTATAGAAGACCACAGTGGGTATTGTTGCAGCCATCTTTGCAAAATACAATCTGATATATGCTCTTTGTCTCTATTAATGCTTTTTGCCTAAGGCTATTTGATCTGATAATAATATAGCTAAGCCAACTTTATTTTGGTTGGTATTTTTCTGGTATATCTTTTTCTAACCTTTCACTTTTAATCTTTTTGCATTTTTATGTTATAGGAATTTCTCTTGAAAACAGAATATAGCTGGGTATTTTAAAAACCAACCTGATAATCTTCGCCCTTGAACTGGATAGTTTAATCCATTTACATGGATTGTGATGGCTGATATATTTGGGTTTCTGTCTTCTGTCTTATTTTTGTTCTACCTATTCACTTTTTCTGGGTTTCTTTTTTCTCCCCCTCCTTTTTGTTTTCTTTTAGATTAAATTCTCCCCACAATAATTCTGTTTGTCCTTCTACTAGTTTACATACTCTGTTTCTGTTCTTTAAATGATTATCCAAAATTTTTAACTTACACATTTGACTTAGCAGATCCTAAAGTTAATCATTATCTTTGTCTTCTTCAGAAATTTTAATAAAAGGATCTTAGTAGACTTTAACTCCAATCTGAACCCTCTAAACTTACATAAAATTGTTGAACTTTACCTTAATTTTAAACCCTGTATGTTACACAATATTGGTATTGTTTTATGTACTCAATATTTGTTTACATTTATCTGCAGCCTTGACATTTTCTTTGCTCCCATTCTTACATCTTAGACTTTCCTTCTGGAATCATCTTTTTTTCTCTTCTGGAAGTATGTTAGGTTCTAGTGCAAGTGAACTCTCAGTTTTTGGGTGTCTTAAAATGTCTTTATTTTACTCTTAATTTTTGTTTTTGAGTGATAGTTTCACCAAGTATAGAATTCAAGTGACTAGTACAGTCTCTCAACACAATGAACATATCATTCTAGTCTGATCTGACTTCCATTGTTATTATTGAGAAGGTATCCATCAGTAGAATTATCATCTCTCTGTAGATAATGTGTCATTTTCTGTCTTCCTATGCAGCTTGAGATTCACTGGGATTCCTCATTCCAAGGATTGATATCTTTCCTCGATTCTGGAAAATCGTCAACCATTATATTTTCAAATATTGCTTCTTCTTTCTCACCATTTTTTTTCCTCCTGTAGTTTCCATTAGACTTATGTTGGACCATCTTACTCTGCCTTCCATGCCTCTTAACAGCTCACTTTTTTTTGAAATCGCATTTTTATTGATTTAACTTGCAAAAAGAAACATAAAATTACTATGTATGGGCTGATTGAGACAAAATTGAAGTCAATCAACTATGATATTTGATAACCTATCAAAAAGATGATACTAAGATTTTAATTTCTACTAAGAACAATTAAAATCAAGATGTGAGTCTTTGAGCAACTGGTTAAAGTAGCATCACTTTTAACCTAGTCTCCCCAAAGAACCCCCACTCTTCATAATTTGCTTAAAATCAGTAGACCCTCCAGGACATAGGATTATTTATTTAAGGACACCAGCAAAATACCTTCAAAGTCCACAGAAATGATGAGGTGATCATTTTAAGGACTCCTCCTTTTTTTTTAAAAGAAGTAGACTTTATTTTGGGGACTTCCCTGGTGGTCCAGTGGTTAAGAATCCGCCTTCCAATGCAGGGGTCGTGGCTTCGACCCCTGGTTGGGGAACTAAGATCCCACATGCCATGGGGCAACTAAGCCCACATGCCACAATTACTGAGCCCACATGCCACAACTAGAGAGAAGCCTGCGAGCCGCAACTAAGACCCAATGCAGCCAAATAAATAAATAAATAGATAGATAGATTTTATTTTTAATTCCTCCCCCCACGCCACACAGCATGTGGGATCTTAGTTCCCCGACAAGGAATCGAACCCACACCCCTTGCATTGGAAGCGTGGAGTCTTAACCACTGAACTGCCAGGAAAGTCGCCAGGACTTTATTTTTTAGACCAGCTTTACCTTTATATAAAAATTGAGTAGATAGTGCAGAGAATTCCCATATATCCCACAGTCAGTTTTTCTTATTATTAACATCAAACATTAGTATGGTACATTTGTTACAATTAATGAACCAATATTGATACTTTATTATTAATATACATTATTCAGATTTCCTTAGTTTTAAACCTAATATCTTTTTTTTTTTTCTGTTCCAGGACACCACGTTACATTTGTCATGTCTCCTTAGGCTCCTCTTGGCTGTGACAGTTTCTCAGACCTTCCTTATTTGTGATGACCTTGACAGTTTTGAGGAGTCCTGGTCAGGTATTTTGCAGGATGTTTGGAATTTGTTTTTTTACTCATGGTTAAACTGGGGGTTGGAGGGACTTCCCTGGTGGTCCAGTGGGTAAGACTCCACGCTCCCAATACAGGGGGCCCAGGTTGGGGCCCTTGTTGGAGAACTAGATCCCACATGCATGCTGCAACTAAGACCCAGCATAGCCATAATAAATAAATAAAATAAATAATAAATAAATTTTTAAAAAACTTTGGGTTGGAGGAAGAAGACCACAGAGGCAAAGTGCCATTTTCATCACATCCTATCAAGGGTGTACACTGTCAACATGATTTATCATTGTTCACCTTGGCTTTGGTCATTTGGTTGACGAATTGCTTGTTGGGCTTCTCGATTGTAAAGATGCTCTTCCTCCCACCCACTTTCCGTACTGTATTTTTTGGAAGGAAGTCACTCTGCACAGCCCACACTTAGGGAGTAGGGAGTTATGCTCCACCTCCTTGAAGTCAGAGTATCTACATACATTATTGGGAATTTTTCTGCATGAGAGATTTGTCTCATCCATTTGTCTTTGTCTGGGCTGCTATAACAAAATACCATAGACTTGCTATAACAAAATACCATACCATAAGTAGCTTGCAAAGAACAGAAATTTGCTTCTCACAATTCTGGAGGCTGGAAAGTCCATGACCAAGGTTCTGACAGATTGGGTGTCTGGTGAGGGCTTGCTTTCTGGTTCTTAGACAGCCAACTTTTCACTGTGTCTTCACATGGCTGAAGGAGCGAGGGCTCTCTCTGGGGTCTCTCTTTTTTTAAAAAATTTTATTTAAATATGGTTGTTTTACAATGTGTTAGTTTCAGGTGTATAATAAAGTGATTCAGTTATTTTATTTATATATATATATATATATTCTTTTTTTAACATTCTTTTCCATTATAGGTTATTACAAGATATTAAGTATAGTTCCCTGTGCTATACAGTAGGTCCTTGTTAGTTATCTACTGGAGTATCTTTTATAAGGAGTCTAATCCCATGCATGACGGCTCCTAATTACCTCCCAAAGGCCCCACGTCCAGAAAACATGGCATTGGGGATTAGGTTTCAACACATGAATTTGGGGGGACAAAAACATTCAGTGTATGTCAGTGTTTATTTATTTGTTGAATCATGTATTTATATCAGTATGTAAGCATGGATATTTATTTTTTACTTTGGGTTATAGTCTAATATCACTTTTGTTGCTCTAATTATTCCAGCTTTGGCCACTAGGGGCCCCCCTTCAGTTTGCTCCTGTATCCCTTTGACATACTCCATTAGTGTGGGTGCACGTGTGCATGTGTGTACTTCCTTACCTTCTGGCCCTATAAGATGCTCCAGGCTCATCTTGCATATTTCTTGTCCCAGTCCTAGTATCAGTCATATTAGGGGAACCTGGTTCCTTTTATTGGAGAATGGTTATTATAAATCAAAATCTGGGCGCTCGGTAATCTTATCGCTACTATGCTGTCTTTGCTTCTAGACCCTCTCAGCTGACAGCAAAAAATATGTTTGTGTATACTGTTCTGTTGTGTACACACATACCTATAACTTTCTGGATATCACCATCTTTGTCTGTATTAAGCTAAACATGAATTCATACTGATGTCTCCACCACTACCGTCACCACACAGATCATTCTAGCCTCCTCCCCTTGCTTGTCTGTAAACCCCGACTCCAACAGTTGAGAAACCTGCCTTCTGTAACCTGCCATCCACTTGCTTAATTGTTCAATTCCAATACTCATGAATGCTAGCATCAGAATTATTAACTCTCACCCTCATGATATAGTGCTTATGTGCAGATCTTTTTGCCTTTATTCTACAGACCCCACTCATCATCACAGTTTCTTAGGTCAGCACCCTTTCCCCCACTCTTTTTTTTTAAAATAAATTTATTTATTTATTTTTGGCTGCGTGGGTCTTCTTTGCTGTGTGCGGGCTTTTCTTTAGTTGCGGCGAGCGGGGGCCACTCTGTTGTGGTGTGCGGGCTTCTCATTGCAGTGGCTTCTCTTGTTGCAGAGCACGGGCTCTAGGTGCACAACCTTCAGTAGTTGTGGCTCGTGGGCTCTAGAGCACAGGCTCAGTGGGGCTAGTTGCTCCACGGCATGTGGGATCTTCCCGGACCAGGGCTCGAACCCGTGTCCCCTGCATTGGCAGGTGGATTCTTAACTACTGTGCCACCGGGGAAGTCCTCCCCCACTCTTTTGGTGAGGTTGCTTCATACATTTGTAATACAATTAGATTGTTTGTCACATTCTGCATTCTATCCTGGGATCCCCTCGTCTCCTGAATAATCTTTTTTTAATTTGCATGCGTTAGGTTCACTCTATGTGCTGTAAAGTTCTATAGGTTTTGACAAATATGTAGTATTATATATCCACCATTATACTCTCATACAGTTTTGCCATGCTTGCTTCACCTATTCAACCCTCCCTTCCCCTACCCTTTCCCCCCAGCCTCTGGCAACTACTGATCTTCTTACTATTACCATAGTTTTGCCTTTTCCACAATGCTGTGTAATAGGAATAATCGGAGACCTTTCAGTCTTGCCCCTTTCTTCCCTCGGCAATATGAATTTAAGTTTCACCCTTGTCTTTTTGTGGCTTAATAGCTCATTTTTTTTACTTTTTTTACTTTTTAATTTTTTTTGGCTGTGCCACTCAGCATGTGGGATCTTAGTTCCCTGACCAGGGATCAAACCTGTGCATCCCCTGCATTGGAAGTGTGGAGTCTTAACCACTGGACAGCCAGGGAAGTCCAATAGCTCATTTCTTTTAATTGCTATTTTCAGTTATATAATATTTCATAGTATATATGTACCAGAATGTGTTTATCCATTCACCTATGGAAAGACACCTTGGTTGTTTCCAGTTTTTGGCAATTATGGATAAAGTTGTTATAAACTCTCACATGCAGATTTTTGTGTGGACATAAGTATTCATATCTGTTGGGTAAACAGCTAGGAGCACGATTGTGGAATCTGATAGTGAAACTATGTTTTGCTTTGTAAGCAACTGCCAACTGTCTTCCAAAGTGGCTGTACCATGTTGCATTCCCACCAGCAGTGAGTGATAGTTCCTGTTATTCCACATCCTCGCCAACATTTGGTTATGTCAGTGTTTTGGATTTGAGCTATTCTAATAGGTATATAGTGGTATCATTGTTGTTTTAATTTGCAATTACCTGGTGACATATGAAATGGAGCATCTTTTCATATGCTTATTTGCCATCTATATATCATCTCTGGTGAGATGTCTGTTCAGGTCTTTGGTCTATTTTTAAATTGGGTTGTTTGTTTTCTTATTGTTGAGTTTTAAGTGTTCTTTAGATAACCATCTTTTATCAGATATATCATTTGCAAATATTTTCTCCCACACTGTGGCTTGTCTTCTCATTCTCTTGACAGTGTCCGTAGCAGAGCAGAAGTGTTGTTTTTTTTTTTAATCAAGTCCAGCTTAGCAATCATTTCTTTTATAGACCATGCCTTTGATGTTATATCTTAAAAGTCATCACCTCTTCCAGAAGTTTGTTAGTTTTGTCTCTAACATTTAGATCCACTTTGAATTAGTTTTTTGTGAAAGGTAAAAGGTATATGCCTAGGATTAATTCTTTTTATTTTTGATATATCCGATTGCTCCAGCACCTTTTGTTGAAATTACTGTTCTTTCTCTATTGTCAGTTGCCTTTGCTCCTTTGTCAAAATATTGGTTGACTGTTTTTGCGGTAGTCTGTATCTGGGCTGTCTATTCTGTTCTGTTGGTCAGTCTGTTGATTCTTTGACCAATAGTACACCATTTTGATTACTGCAGCTTTATTGTAAATCTGGAAATAAGGTAGTGTCAGTCCTCCAACTTTGTTCTTCTTCAGTGTTTTGCTGGTTATTCTGGTTTTTTTGCCTTTCCACATGACCTTTAGGATCAATTTGTCAGTATATACAAAATACCTTACTCGGATTTTGATTGGGATTATTCAAAACTATAGATCATGTTGGGAAGAACTGACATTTAATAAAATTGAGTCTTCCAATCCATGAACACAGAATGTCTCTCCATTTATTTAGAACTTCTTTGATTTCTTTTTTTTTTTTTAATTTTTTTTCCAGGGTTCTTCTTTTTTTCTTTTTTAATTAAAGGATAGTTGATTTACAATGTTGTGTTAGTTTCAGGTATACAGCACAGTGATTCAGTTATATATATATAAAAACTGAATATATATATATGCACACACGTGTGTGTGTATGTATACATATATATATATATATATATATATTCTTTTTCAAACTCTTTTCCCTTATAGGTTATTACAAAGTATCGAGTATAGTTCCCTGTGCTATACAGTAGTTTCTTGTTGGTTATCTATTTTATATATAATAGTGTGTATCTGTTAATCCCATACTCTTGATTTATCCCTCCCCTTCCTTTGGGATTCTTTGAGGTATAGGTTTGAAGTACATTATGAAAGAGATATCATTTTTTTCTGCCATGTACCAGGCTGGTTTTTAAAATATTATTTATAATAATAATAATGATAAATCACTTTTAGTCTTCATTATTATTGAAGGTCTTAACATTGGGAATAGAAGCGCTCCCAGAAAGGCAGGAGCAACAACAGAGGAAGGTCCCTTGGCCACTGCCTGCTGTGACCTCAGTCAATTGTCCCCTCTGAGCCTCAGTTTCTTCATTAACAAACTGGAGGATGACGGAGCTGTTCTGAGGGCTAATTGAAAAAAATGTATGTCCGTTGGCACACAGTGGCCATTCAGTTTTTATATCTTGAGTCAGAATCTGTTTCATGAACACAGACTGCGGGCCAGTTTCTTGACCTACTTGAATCTTCATAAAAACTCTCCCACATGTGGGTATTGTTATGACCCCTTTAGAGATTAAAAAATACGGAGGCTGAGAAATTAACATGCCCAAGTCCACACAGAAGTAAAGGGCATATTCTGCGTCTGAGCTCAGTTGGTCAGATGCCAAGTGTCCTTCTAGCTCAGCCATTGCTGGCCGCACCATGCAGCATATGGAATCTTAGTTCCCGTGACCGGGAATCGAACCCTCCCCTCCTGCAGTGGAAGCACGGAGTCCTAACCACTGGACCGCCAGGGAAGTCCCTAGCTCTGCCATTTCTGATCACCAGGACCTGGAGGCATTGCCTCTTCCACTGTTTCCCTGCCGATCCTCTTTCCTCTGCTACCTCCAGCCTTTACACATTCTGTTCCCTCTGCCTGGAACACTCTCCTTGGCTGGAGAAGTGGCCAAAGGAAAGGAAGATGAGCCCTATATTTAATGTGAAGCTGGATCCAGACCTCTGCAAGAGTCGCCTGTAAATTCAGAACAGTTCCAAGGATCTGTCTGAGCAGCTCTCCTGGGACCTGCAAGTAGGAATCCAGTGTGTCCCCTCCTGAGGTCCTGTCAAGACCGCTAGCCTTTGAGGAGGGAGGGGGAATGCAGGGGAAAGAGGGGAAGGCTGTCGGACAGGATTACTCCAATCCTGCCACAGGATCATTTGATGTTTCCCAGCCTTGTGTTGGGGAGAAAGAATTTTCCTCTACCCTTTAAAGGTTCTTTTGGCTGGTCTGATGATCAAATTGACATATGACAGAGTAACAGGAGAAAATCAAATTTAATTTTGTAAGTACGAGAACCCCACATACATGAGAGGTTCAAAGACAGAAGGGTAAAATGAGGTATTTATGCCATCCTGAGCTAAGGAATGGGATAGGGACCTGGGGCTTCAACAGGAAGGAAGGCAATTCACAGGAACAAGAAGCAAAAGAGCAGACATTTGGTAATTAGCCCTGGCACACAGATGGGTCACTCAGATGAGATTCATCTCTGGTAATAATTCTCATTTAGGGAGAGACTTCCAATGTAAGTTCTTCCAGGTAGTTAAGGGAGGGACAGATGTTTCTCTTGAGCCCACAGGGTCTTGATTTCCCTTAGCTCAAAAGAATCCATATGCCATGGCGTGTTTGGGGGAGGCTGGAGCTGAACCTCTTCAGTCGCATGTCTTAAGATGGTCCAACAGTTGTGTGTTACATGCAAAGCTGTTTTCTCTTACTTAGCTGGAATCCAGATCCTTAGAATTTGGAAACTTGCTAAGTGGACACTGACTGTTCCCTGTAACATTCTTTCCTGGATTTTGACAGATAGTTATTGATAAGAGCTGAAAGTGTATGAGCTCGAACCACACACTAGGCACCGTGCTAAGCATTTTATAAGCATTCTCATTTGATCCTCATGCGAAACCTATGAGCACGGTGCCACACGCCCATTTTACAAGAAACAGGCTTAGAAAGGGTGTCTCTTGCCAAAGGTCACAGAGGCAAGACCAGAGTCCAGGTCTGTGGGATGACCCCTTTTTTGGTGTTGCTGTTGAGATTTAATAATTTTTTTTTTTTTGCCTTATCAAGGACATTCTTAAGTGAAACCAGCTTTTCCCCACCCCGGAGTGCACGGGGGTAAAGAATACAGTGACTACTCGTACAGTTTGGTATCACTGCCTTGATTCCTGCTAAGGCACTAGCAGTTTTAGATGCCACTGCTTTACACCATGAGTGCAAATACCCAAAAAGCGAACAAGGCAGATAATGTCTTAGTATTTTCTAAAGTAATTTTGAACTCACAGACCCGCTAAAAGGGTCTTGGAGGCCTCCAGGGATCCACAGACCACACTTTGAGAACAATCCTCTGGGTTATGGGACTATCAGTGATTTTCTGGTTTTTCTTTCCCTCTTCTTCCTCTACCTCCTTCTCCCTTAACACGTTTTCTAATTTTTCATGCAATCCACATGTCTTACTTATATAATTTTTAAAATTTAAGATTAATTATGAACATCTTTCTACATTAAATGGACTCTAAGATTTTAATATATTTACATTTTTAATTAAGAAAATGGATATTCCATATGTAACGATACAGCCATGTATTTTATTCATTCTTCTCATGCCACCTTCACACATACAATTTTTTTTCACTTCACCTTTCTTTTTTTTTTTTAAATTGAAGTATGGTTGATGTACAATGTTATATAAGTTTCAGGTGTACAACATAGGGGTTCAAAATTTTTCAAGGTTATACTCCATTTATAGGTCTTATAAAATATTGGCTATATTCCCCGTGTTGTACAGTATATCCTTGTTCATGCATAAAATTTAATTTTTTTCCTGTTGGATTCTTTCTTAGGCTGTATCCTAGTCCAGTCGTCCTGAGACCACCAAGAACAAACCTTTAGTCTGCCAGTCAGCTCAGTTGATCCACTGCAATGAGGGTGAGGAACTGAGGGCGTCTGACTACACAGAGGGCAAGGCGATTACAGGATTTGGGTGAAGAGTGGGGTTAGATTAGGTGAAATGTAAACCAAGCAGTGCTTTTTTTTTGGCCGTGCCATGTAACATGTGGGATCTTAGTTCCCTGACCAGGGATCGAACGTGTGCCCCCTGCAGTGGAAATGTGGAGTCTTAACCACTGGACTGCCAGGGAAGTCCCAACCAAGCAGTATTTTGATAGGCTCAACACAGCACAGGGCTGCGTGAGAAGTGTCAGCTTCAGGTTTGGACAGCAAAGTATCCTGTGTAAGTGGAAACTACAAAGTTGAGACAGACATGGAACGTTGAGTCCAGGAATTCCATACTGGGGCAACTTCTCTGTGTCAAAGTGACTTGGCGCCTCCGGGGTTGTATCTTTCTTACTAACATAATTTCAGACAGCAAATTCCTGATAGTTTGTGATTGTAGGGGAAAAAAAGAAATCCTGGTAAAAAAGTACAAGTAATAGTCACTCACACAGCATGGTTATCGGGACACTTTACAGTTGTAACGTGACCTTGGGAGAAATAATGTTTCCTGTTTACATTGCAGCTGGCTTTGTCTGTGCCTGTCTGGACAGGCAAACTTTTACCTGCTCATTCCAAGCTAATCTTTACTTTCTCAGCTATAGACCCCCAAACAGAAGTCCTGAGCCAAATGATTTAGTCATTTTTCTTTTTCACTTCCCCGACCGCATTACCTGAAACAGTCCAGTTCCACCCCCAATCAGTCACTCTGTTTCTAATAGCTATGGAAATGCACCTTGTCCCGACTGGTCACTGCGGTACCTTCGAGTCCTCAGGGATCAGAGGTGACTCTCCCAAGGAAGCTGCTTCTCACCAGATGCTGCTGTCCTGGAGGTGGCCCGAAACAGAATCATTGCCATCCGCCACAGGCAGAGGGTTGGGGAGCGGGGCAGTCCCATCCCAAACCAAGGCAGCTCCATTGCCCACAAATTTCCAAGGCCCCCATGGAAGTCTGAACCCAAGAATATGCAGAAGTTGGGCCTCTAGCTGGCATCCCTCCTTCCCTGGAACTTCACCCTGATGGGCCATGCCCAGCCTCCTTGCACTAGATGATCTAATTTTATATTTATAAGGTACTTCCGTAAACAGATGCACGTCTCTGTATTTATTTATGTCTGTATTTATTGGCTTGTGATAAGTCAGGCACAAAACCGGATTATCTTGAAAGAATGAACTGTGGCAATTTGCCATAAAATGATTGCAATAAATATTTTATTTAGAAGTGATTAGAGATGTCTTAAGGTCATAACATCTTCACAAGTTGAGCTGGAAGGGAGCTTAATTAGAATGATCTTCTCCAACCCTTTCAGCTCACACAGGAGAAACTCTTTCAAACTCAGAGAGGTTAAGTCACCTGGCCAAGGTAACACAGCACCTCCAGAGCTAACTCTTGGACATAGATTCTCCTGTGGGCCTAGGCAGGTGGGGAATCCTTTGTTCTCTCTCCTCCTTGAAGAGATTTTTTTTAGGTTACTTTCCTAGTCCTGACAAGTGGCCTTGCTAACCATGGCTTTGTGTCTCAGATGATTAAGTCTTGTTCGTTAAATGGCTTTGTTTTGTCTCCAGGAGGCTCCCAGCTTTCTGGTTGGCTGAGAAAACTGGCCTGTCTGGTCCGGGTTCCGCTGCACTCCACACTCCCCCACCCCCACCCCACCGCCGGTCGGGCCAGCAGAGAACAGCTGACTCCAGCCGCTGCTCACGTGACCGTTGCAGCTCCCAGTCCTGCTCCCTGTCCCAGGCCAGGGTGGACACTTTCAGGGGCTCCTTCTGGGAGTGGTACCAGGTAGGCACCCCAGCCCTGCCCGTCTACCGCTGGAACAGCCAAGGGGATACGGGACAGGAGTGTTTGGACAGACTTGGGCAGATCAGAAGTCAGACCTCCTGCGCTGGTCCAGGGCTCTTCGGGCAGCGGGGACAGAATGTGGTTGGCCTCGCAATGTCGCACACCACCCCTGCTTGCCCTCCCCCTCCCCCTGTCCCCGACCTCCCGGAAGGCCTGCTCTGGCCTGCCCTTCCTTCCTCTGTTCTTTGGCCTACCTTTCCCCTCAGCTACAGACCTTTTCCCCTTTCTCTGCTGACTTTAGCAGTGTGCCGCTGGGCGTGGAGGGATTAATCAGTGACAGGAAGCCGCCTCTTTCGGAGCAGTGACTGCTGTGGTCAGGAGAGCCTCTGCCAGGCCAGCCCTAGGAATCTGTCCTGCTCCCCGCCTGCTGCTTACCCCTGCTCCTGCCATGGGGTGCCTTGGGGCCCTCCTCTTCCTGCTTGGGGGCCTGGGAGCTCTCGCCCAGATCTGCGGTGAGTACCTGGATCTACTCCGTGCCTCTTGCCTGCTGGGTCCTTAGGAGAGAGGACCATCTTGTCCAAGCCCCTCATTATAGAGCTGGAGAAACAGGCTCAGATGTGTGTGTGTGGCAGGGATGACTTAGCTGCCCCTCTGGGCTCCCGCAGCAGTTTGGACTTAGCTGGACCTCAGCGTTGTAGCACATTGTATTGAGATGAATTGTATGTCTGACTCGCCGCCAGACAAGATCAACTTCCATTAATTCAGTCATTTGTTTCATTCAATACACGTTGATTGAGCCTTCTCTGTGCCAGGCACCATGTTAGGCTTTGGGGAAAGAACAAAGAGCAAGACAGGTCTCCCTGCCTCCCTCCTAGAGCTTCCGTTCTAGTGAAGGGGATGGCGCTCAAGAGACAAGTCAGTGCTGTGTTGGGGGCTGTGATGAGTGCCAAAGGAAGCCCAAGGCCTGCAGGGGGTGGGGGAATGCCAATTCAGGGAGAAGGGGTGGGAAGGATTTCCAAGGACCCGGGGGTGATGCAGGAACTGAGACCCAAAAGAGGAAAAGGAGCTGGCAAGGAAATGAGTGAGGGGCGGGCACCCCGGCAGAGGGAAAGCGAGCGTGTGGAGACCCTGGCGGGTCACGGCAGCGGCAAGGCGTTTGCTTTACATTCCATACAGGGGCCTGCCTGCTCCGGTGCCCACGGGAGTATCTCGGGAACTCTTGGCACCTGTCTGGGAGTTGGAGCGCACAGGCTCAGGGCTGCTCATGCCTCGGAGCCACATGGGAAGCAGAGGCAGGAAGGGAAGGTGGGCCGCCCGCCTCTCTTCATTTCTCCTCGCCCTCTGCCCACAGCATTTCGCTCTGCCTACACCAGCAGGGTCTCTTGTGACCCTTGGAGAAACCGAGAGGCAGGTTCAGTCGTGTGCAGGTGATACATGAAGCAGTCAAGGGTTGAAGGGGCCAGGTGACCTGCCCAAGGCGCCCCAGCTTTCCAGGGCTTTGCTGGACTCAGTTCTTAGAACTCCAGGTCACGGTCTTCCCTGGGCACCAGGAGCCTCCCACCTGGCGTGTTCCACAAGTGCCACCAGACCCCTCAGCCCTTGGCTCTTGGTTCCTGTCCAGGCAGTCCCCAGGGGAGACCCGGCACCCTCAGTGGGTGTGAACCTGTCAACAGTTGGTCCATAGGCCTGACCCCAAAGAGCCCTGGACTGGGTTTGGGGGGTGCAGCCCACTGCTGCTGGGCCATTTAGTCACCCCCAGTCTCATTCACTCACTTGTAAAATGGGCTAAGAATGCTCCCCAGCCTTCCTCCTTGGTGTGATGCAAGGCTCCCACCACCTGCTTTACCAGGTTCAAGCCCTGTGTGGCTGTGAAACTGACACAGATCTGCACTAGTGCCCATGCAGGGTGGGCTCCCGTGCTTCCCCGTGTCAAAGCCAGTCCTCAGCTGGCAGAGCTGGGCAGCCCTGTGAGCTGGAGGCCCTGAGGGGAGGGAGCTCGCCTAGGCTCACTTTTATTACCCCGGGTGAATCTTAGCAGCTCCTTCCTACTAAGGAGGCTGAACTGTGTTTACCCACCTCTCTTTACAGCACCAGCTCCTCTTCCTATCATGCTAATCCCAGGCCTGACTCACCCGCTGGAGGTCAGAGCCCAGGGTGGGGGCAGGGGTCCCTCTCCAGTTTGAAGAAAAGGGAGAGGAAAAGAGAACTGCGCAGGGAGACATAAGGAGAGAGACAGGCTGAGAGATGGAGAGAATGAGATAGATCCAGAGAGAGAGAGAGGGAAATTCCTACAGAAATGGGGGCAGACACAGAAAAGCACTGAGAAAGAGAAAGGAAAAGAGAAACACCTCCTCCCCAGTTCCTTTGCTCCATCCCCTGGGAGGGGCGGTCTGCCCAGCAGCTGGAGCCCCACAGCAACTGGGAGGCAGTAAATGGGGAAAAGTCTAAAGTGGCTCTAATGCCACCTACTCAGCTCAGGTTCCCTCCCTCAGGGAGGAAAGCGCCAGTCAGCTGGAGCTGGGAAACACCCCTAAGGCTTCTGCTTCCCTCCTGGGTAAATCCCAACGCACACAGATAAATAGTCGCAAAGGATGATGGCTTTCTAACAATTCACCTCACAATCTCAGGTCCTTTTTACCTAAACTGAGGGGGCAGGAAAATCGTTATTCTGAGATCTGCCCAGAGGAAGTTCACCAGGCAGCCCCAGTTAGCCAGTGGGCAGGCTGCAGTGTTTTTGTTTTTGTTTTTTTTTAATTGGAATATAATTGATTTACAATGTTGTGTTAGTTTCAGGTATACAGCAAAGTGAATCAGTTATACATATATATCCACTTTCTTTAAAGATTCTTTCCCCATATAGGTCATTACAGAGTATTGAGTAGAGTTCCCTGTGCTATACAATAGGTCCTTATCACTTATCTATTCTATATATAGTAGTGTGTATATGTCAATCCCAGTGTCCTAATTTATCTGCCCCCCTTCACCCCTGGTAACCATAGGTTTGTTTTCTACATCTGTGACTCTATTTCTGTTTTAAAACTGGTTCTGTAACCTGTTCCCAGTGTGGGTTGAAGTTTTTGTAAATGGATGGAACACGCCCACAACTTTGGACTTCTGTTTCCTCTTTTGTGCAATGCAATGATGACAGCCCTATGTCACAGGGCTGGCCTGAGGACTGAGGGAGGTGGGGCGCAGTGCCTGGGGCACCCCACGCCGCTCGGCATACAGTCTCCCTGTCACTCCTGATGGGCAGAGTGGCTGCCTGGCACCCGCTTCCTCTGCCCTGGGCCCGCCACCTTTCCCTGGCCCACTCCGGCCACTCTTTCAGGATACCAGCTTTTCCCCCGTTACCGCTGCCTCTCGTTACAGTCGGACTCCCCCATACGAGTAGGGTGTGTGCCAGGTGACAGTAAGGTGGGGATGTTTATTCCCTGGAGAAGACCCTGGTAAGGTGTCGCTGGTGGCCTGGCCCTGCGACCTCACTTGGCCTGTTCTCTTTCCTAAGAAATAACAGAGGTGGACAGCACGCTGGTGGAGAGGCTGGGCCAGCGCCTCTTGCCCTGGATGGACCGGCTCTCCCCGGAGCAGCTGAACCCCAGTATCTACGTGGGCCTGCGCCTCTCCAGCCTGCAGGCTGGGGCCAAGGAGGCCCACTACCTGCACAGCCTCAAGCTCAGCTACCAGCAGAGCCTCCTGAGGTCTGGCCACGCTCTCTCTCCTCTTTTCCCCATGGCGTGCTCCACATCCTAAGAGACAGGAGATCTGCGTTCCGGTTTGGGCCCGTCACTGCTTTGTTGGGAGACCTTAGGGCAAGTTTTATCTCCTCTGGGCCTTTCTCCATCTGTGGAATGGGGTTGGTCTGACTAGATTGGAGATGCCAATCCGGAGCCCTTGGGCAGCTACTCTACCCTCCGGTACCTGAGGCAGACATTACTAATCCATGGCCGCACTCTTTCATACTGAGCCCAGCAGCAGTATCGGACTATCTGTGCTCCCTTTCCAGGGAGCATTAAGAGGAAGCCTGTTCTGAGGTCCAGCATGGGAGTCTGAATGAGAGGTGATGGGTCAGAACCACCATGGAGCATCTCCTGCTTGGACTCCCTCTTGAGAAGTGGATGCAGGGCAGGGAGAGGAAAGAAAGGGGAGAGTGTATGGGTGAAGTGTGACCAAAATGGTGGGGCAAACAGGTCATTTGAGGGCAAGAGCCCTCAGAGTTTGTCCTTGAGTTTAGTTTCTCATCTTTATGAAATAAGCGTGACATACACAACTTACATAACTGACTACATCTGCTTTTGGCAGATCTTGGAAACGTTACAACTGCTAGGATTTTTTCCACTTCATAGTGGTGGTGGTGGGGCACCCCAAGCCAAGCTTACCAGGGTGGCACTTTCTCACTGAAGTGTTGTTAACTGGCGTTGTCCTATGTCTGCCTCCAGCAATGACAACAGTGACTCCGAGGCCAAGCCCTCCATGGGCCAGCTGGCCCTCTACCTGCTCGCTCTCCGGGCCAACTGCAAGCTTGTCGGAGGCCGCAAAGGGGGCAGGCTGGTCTCACAGCTGAAGCGGTTCCTGGAGGACGAGAAGGGGGCCATTGGTGAGGAGGCGAGGTCTGCCGGGGCGGGGGAGGGAGCATCAGACAACATTGTCTGGTGAAACATCTACATCAGAACTTTGGGTTTCCTCCCCAGGCCTCTTTCCTGCCCTCCATTCTGCCTATCTCCATATCCGCTAGAGGCTTGGGCCTCCCCCGGTAGCCATTCTTGATCAAGCCTTTCCTGCATCCCACATACACTCTGTTGGCAAGCCCTGCTGCTCACCCACCAAGTCTGGCCTGATTACCCACCTCTGGGACAGCTGCACAGCCTCCCTACTACTCACTCCTTATCTCTCTCTGCTAACTTTCCTGCCTCCTACCTCAGTCTGGCACACACAGAGCCAGCCTTTAAATATAAATCTGATCTTGTTAGTGCTGCTTAAATCCTCTAGCAGCTGCTCCCTGCTGTGTTCACAGCGCTCAGGCCCAGCCTGTCTGCCCTTTTCTCCTCTCCAGGCCCTGCCCACCCACCCTCTGGCTCATCCACTCGCCCGCCCCTCCGTGGGCTCCGGCCACCCTGGCCTTCTCTCAGCTCACAAACCAGTGTCTTGACATATGTTCCCTCTATCTGGAAGGTTTCTTTCCCCTTCTAGCTCACTCCTACTCCACCTTTACCTCTCCCCTGCCCTTTCTTCCCAGCATCCCTGACTCAGAGAATCCTTCCCCGACTCCCCAGCTACTCAAAGACCTCTGTTATTTGGCCACATGGACCTCGGTCCACAGTTCAGTTATGATCACGATCTCGTGAGCGTGGGTTGTGTTATTTCCGGAGGCCCTGGCTGCACTGTGCTTGGCCTGTCATCACTGTTCATACCTCCAAGCACAGTGCCTGACACTTAGTGGGGTTTCAGCAAGTATGAGTCAAGGGAATGAAGGGAAGAAGGATCCCACGACCCAAAGGAGGGTGTCGGGAAGTGCGGGCAATGGGTCCAGTGCTGGCAGTGCTGGTTGCTGGGAGGGGGCAGAGAGGTCACCCCTCAAGCCCAGCATGACAGCCCCACCCCATGGTTTTCTCCCTCCCAGGGCATCATCACCAGGGCCACCCTCACACCAGCTACTACCAGTACGGCCTGGGCATCCTGGCCCTGTGTGTCCACCAGAAGCGGGTCCATGACAGCGTGGTGGGCAAGCTCCTGTATGCTGTGGAACACGAACAGCATCTCCAGAAGGGCCACTTCCCTGTGGGTGAGTGGGCCAGACCCTGAAGGCCAGGCTGGCACTCCTCCAGCCCCCTGCCCCAAATGAAGGCCTCCACCCCTGGTCCCATGCTCACCTTTCCTTGGGACCCCTCCTATCGAGTCCACTAGGAGCACAATGGTGAGGGTTCGTTGTGGTGCAGGGGCTGCGAGCCAGCGCTGGGGCTGGACCGGCTTCCTGACCCCATCCTCCATCGCATACTACTGTAGGTCACCCTGGACAGATCAGCTGGCCTTTCTGGCTCAGCTTCTCTGGTAAAATAACCCCCCAGCAGCATCTCAATAAAAGATGCCTTACATGTAAAGGGCATAGCATGGTGCCCAGCACGGAGGAAGTTCTGGATACACAGCTATGATGTTCTCATCAAATGAGCTGAGAGACCTGAGGCCTGGATTCTGGATCTGCTTCCTCACTGTGTGACCTTGGGTTTCCAGTGCCCTTTCTTGTCATCATGATTGCAAGGTCTCTTGTAGGCCTGGCTGTGTTCTGTGAGTGTGTGTGCCTCGCATAGGGTGGGGTAGGATGGAGTAGGTTGGAGGTGGGGAGGGTAGGTACCCAGAGAGAAGGCAGCAGGGCCCCTGCCAGCAGAGAGCTTGTTCTGCCTCAGAGGCTTATAGAAAACCCACAGTGGACACATTAAATCATCCCGGGGTGGGGAGCTTAAAACCCCCCAGGGCCCAAGCAGCTCCCTGGACCTAATAAACCAGACCACCTGGGGGTGGACCCAGGCACCTGCTCCTTTAAAAATCTCCTGGTGGGCTTCCCTGGTGGCGCAGTGGTTGAGAATCCGCCTGCCGATGCAGGGGACACGGGTTCGTGCCCCGGTCCGGGAAGATCCCATATGCCGCGGAGCGGCTGGGCCCGTGAGCCATGGCCACTGAGCCTGCACATCGGAGCCTGCGCAAATCTCCTGGTGAGGAATTCCCTGGCGGTCCAGTGGTTGGGACTCCGCGCTTTCACTGCCGAGGGCCCAGGTTCGAGCCCTGGTTGGAGAACTAAGATCCCACAAGCTGTGCAGCACGGCCAGAAAAAAAAGAAACTCCCCTGGTGATTCTAAAGTGCAGGCAGGTTTGGGAACAATTGTGTAGGCTAAAGTCCTCTTGGCCTTGCCTCCGCCAGTCTCTCTCCCCAACCTCTAACCCCCAGGCAGCAGACAGGGTTACGGTGACCACCCATCCCAGTTTGCCATCCTGGAAACTGGGCAGACTGGGCTGTTGGTCCCCCTAGCTGGTGGAAACTTTCTGAAATGCTGCTCTGACCATATTGTCCCCCTACCTCCAGCCCTCCCGTGGCTGCCCGTTGCCCCAAGGTCCTGCCCGGGCTGACCCCACTTGGCTCTGTCCCTTGCAGACACACTGGCCATGGCGGGCTTGGCCTTCTCTTGTCTGGAGCTATCCAACCTCAACCCCAATCAGAGAAACCGGATCACTGTGGCCCTCGGGAGAGTGCAAGAGAAGATCCTGAAGGCCCAGACCCCAGAGGGCCACTTTGGGAATGTCTACAGCACCCCTCTGGCACTGCAGGTGGGAAGGAGACTCTGGGCTGGGCTCCACCCTGGTGGCTGGTGGGAGGTGGACCGGTGGGGTGCTGGAAGACCTGGCCCCTCCCCTATGGCTGACCCGCCTCCTCTTCCCCATTCCGTCACCAGTTGCTGATGGCCTCCCTTAGGCCCACGGTGGAGCTGGGCACAGCATGCCTCAAGGCCAAGGCTGCTCTGTTGGCCAGCCTACAGCACAAGGCCTTCCAGAACCCTCTCAT
Organism: Physeter macrocephalus; assembly: GCF_002837175.3. Lineage (NCBI taxonomy): Eukaryota > Metazoa > Chordata > Mammalia > Artiodactyla > Physeteridae > Physeter > Physeter macrocephalus. Next base: position 4,252,657 of record NC_041232.1, on the reverse strand, counting down.
GATTTCTCAGCTGCTGCCCATCCTGAACCAGAAGAGCTATGTGGATCTCATCTCCCCAGACTGTCAGGCACCAAGAGGTAGCTGGGCCTTTCATAGAAGCCCTGCTCTTTTCAATCTGCAATGAGGTCTGCCTGTCCCAGGAAAGGAACTTGCTCCATCTTGATTTGCTGAGTCAGCAGGGGTTTGCAGGTGTGCGTGGGACACACGAGCAGCTAAGATGCAGTCACAGATGCTAGAAGCTCACAGTGTGGGGAGGGAGATATCAAATGGTGAGCTCTGGGTGGGCCATGAATCTCCAGCCCCTTGTGTGATACCCAGTACAGAAGTGTTTGAATGAGTGAATGGGGAGAGACACATTTTGGTTAGCTCTGATACATCATAATGAGTCCCAGTTAGCTGCTTGAATCAGGGCTTCATCTGGGGGAGGGACTGGGGAGGGTGGGTGAGATTTGCCAGTGGAGAAGAGGGGAGGAAAGGCAGAGCAGGGAGGGGGCAGCAAGGGCAAAGTCTCAGAGGTGTACAAGACTGGAGTTGGGGGGAAGGGTCTCACTAAAGAGTGGGGTCTGAGAGAATGAGCTGGAGTGGCAGGCAGGAGGGTGAAAAGGAGGGGAGGCCCTCAGAGGTAACATGTATGTTCTAGAAAGAACCCTGGGGGGTGCTTGTGGCAGAGAGGTGGGAGGGGGATACTGGAGGCAGAAAAACCAGTGAGGGGCCTGACCTTGGGTGGTGAGGGTGGTGGGAGCTGAGGGACAGGGGAGGCTGGGAAGGCAGCCAGGTGGTGGTGGTGTTGACCGGGCTGGGACCGAGGGGAAGGAGGAGGTCTCTATGGGCCACAGTGTCTTCCAGGGAAGAAAGGAGGACTAAGGCCTGGCCCCCTGCCGTCAGACCAGCTGCCCCTTCCCCTCTCCCTGGCACAGTCCTGTTGGAACCAGCTACGGAGACCCCTTCACAGACCCAAGTCCCAGAGTTCATCCATGTCACGCTGAAGGTCTCCAGCATCTTTCCTTCGTACAGACACTCCGTCTCTGTCCCTGTCGGCTCCTCTTTGGAAGATGTCCTGAAGAAGGCCCAGGAGCACAGCAGATTCAGGTGAGACTGCCCGCCCCCGCCATCTCCCAGCCCTCACCCGACTTGACCCCACATCCCCAAAACAGGACATGGATGGGGCAAGGGATGGAGAGAGGGTTCCCTTGGGAGAGGCCCGGGCTCTCTTCCACCTTCTCCGCCCCCGACTCACCCACGCTGTGGCGGAAACAGGCATCATGATTAGGAGAGCAGGCTCCCGAGGCAGACCCTCCACATCTGGAATCCCAGCTTCGCCGCTCTCCAGCTAGGGACCAGGCCAGTTATTTTCCTGCAGCTCATGAGGATGGCAGTTGTGTGCTCCCCCCATCCACCAGAGCCCATGCAGGAGTCCAGGAGTTAGTGGACAGAGAGGACATGGTACGTGCTTTTCGGGTGCAGGGTCCGGCACTTAGAAGTGCTCGATACATGTTAGCTTTCAGAAGAATAAGAATTTTTGTTATCAAACGATCTTGGTCTAATCCCTGTGATTATTTAATTACCTGGGCAAGCCCTCTGCAGAATGTGGAGGTGGACCAACGGCCTTAAACTTGCTTCTCACCCTGAGATTTGACAGATCTGAGGACAAGCATTTCCAGAGCACTGCTCTGTGCCAGCTGTGTCTGTGCCTGAATAAGATGGGAGGGATCACCAATGGGCATCTGGCCCAGAGAATGAGTACCTTCCACCAGACCCCACTAGACCCCAGACTTCTCTTCTAGAAAAATGTGCCTCGGTTTGAGAGGGTCCCAATTTCTGTCGCCAACTGGAGCTCCCAAAGGGCAGCATCCTGCTGCCAGGGCGGACCCACAGCTGGCACCTTGGGGTCATCTGGGGCAGGGAATTTCAGGCCAGAGATATGCAAAAACACTTATAAAGGATGAAAATTCCCCCAGACCCCAGATTAAATTATTTCTGTAATAATATGACTTAGATGTGTACTAATGTTTACCATTTAAAGTCCTTTCTCTTTTTGGCTCTTAGGCGGCTATAAATCCTAAACAGCTTTGCAGATGAAATACAAAGAGAACTGTGAAACCAATAACATTCAAATAGGGACTGTCTGCTGAGGAGCAGGTGTACAAACCAGTGCCAGTGAGCCTGATGTGCTCAGCACTTTCTTGGGTTTGAGCTGCCGTCAGGCGGAGTTTGCACAGGCAGCTGCAGCTTGTAGACTCTTCCCTGGCCCCGAACACGCCACTTATTACCAAGCCGACCTCAGTCCTCTGGGGGCCACACACCCTGGGCACCCTTGGGAGGCCTTAGTCCGGCAGGCCCTGGGATTACCTAGAACCTGCTGGTATTCGTGTTTGGATATTGTCATCAAAATGGAAAAAAATTTGAACTTAACATTTTTATTCAGAACTCCAGGACCTCTGAGAAAACGTCAGGGATACCAATCTGAGAAATGATTCTCTTGGTGGTGGAGGGGGTGTCTGAGACGGGTTCAGAGGCTAGAAGGGAGGCACATTTGGGGCATGTGAGTGCACAGCAGAGAAAGCTGGATTCTAGAAGGAGAGACAGGAAAAGAGACAGAGAGAGATGGAGAGAAAGAGGCAGAAAGAGGAGAGAGAAACGGAGAGAGGCCAGTACAGAGTGGTTCTCCAGACAGCCATGTGGCCCCGCACTTAAGGGAGGACTGGGGACGGGCTGCTCCCTAAAACCTCCCCTTCGACCAGGTCACCCTGAGGGTATTTCTGTTTCTTAAAACTATGAAAACTCTCCCTCTCTAAGAACAACACCATTGATAAGGAGACAGGAAGGACAGGGCCACAGTGTTTTAAGAGGATCCCTTTGGGGACTTCCCTGGCAGTCCAGTGGTTCAGACTCCAGGCTTCCATTGCAGGGGGCGTGGGTTCGATCCCTGGTCCGGGAACTAGGATCCGGGATCCCTTTGTGTTTGTGGCAGTGGCGTCACGGAGGGGTGGCATGAAGAAGGAGTCTCTTGGTTGCAAAAGCCAGGAATCTAATCCAAGCCTCTCTGGTAGTGGGGAGCGTGGGGTGTGTACAGTCGGAGAGAAGACTGAGCAACCCAGCCACAAGGATGGGGGTGCCCCTGAGCCACAGAAACTTCTGGAAGCAGAGACCCAGAGCCACCACTGGGCGTCTCTGCCTCTGTCTTGCCTGTTCCTGCTTCTTTCTCACGCTGGCCTCACTGTCTCTCATGGGCCGTTGTCAGCTTCTAATTCCCGCCCCCTGCCGTGTCAGCCCCCAGAGGGGATGCAGTCCCCCGAGTGGGCGGTGTCGGTGGGGCTGGAGAGGAGGCGTGGAGGAGAGACCCCTGGTGAGGTGGCCCAGGAAGGGTTTGGTTAGCGCTGCCCTGAGAGCGAGGGCAGGACTTGGCTTGTGTGGGTGGTTCTACTTCTGCCCTTGGGTCGAGGGGAGCAAAAGTCACCTTTTCTCCCTCTTAGTCTGTCCCTTTGGTAGGTATGGAACACAGGCCTCCTTGTCAGGCCCCTACCTGACCTCCGTGATGGGGAATAAAGCTGGGGAACGTGAGTTCTGGCAACTCCTCCGAGCCCCCGACACCCCCCTGCTGCAAGGTGAGTCTGGTGGCCAGCCCCCTCCGGACGTGTCCCCCAGCCCAGCCCTGTCCCAGCACTTTGTCAACTCATGCCAGCTTTCCCCTGAACCTTCCTGGGCCTCAGCCTCAGATAACCACTGATGCTCAAGTTTGCATGTATTTAACTGTATTCTGAAGAATTTTTATGTACGTTATTGTGGCAACTCTAGGAAAGCAGATAGGCAAAAAGGAAGAAAATTAAAATTGCCAGTAATCCACTACCCAGAAATAACTTCTTTTAACTTTTGGTGTATTTTTTCCAGATAATTTTAAAAATATGTACTTTTTTTTTTTTTTTTTTTTTTTTTGTGGTATGCGGGCCTTCCTCTGTTGTGGCCTCTCCCGTTGCGAAGCACAGGCTCCGGACGCGCAGGCTCAGCGGCCATGGCTCACGGGCCCAGCCGTTCCGCGGCATGTGGGATCCTCCCATACCGGGGCGCGAACCCGGTTCCCCTGCATCGGCAGGCGGACGCGCAACCACTGCGCCACCAGGGAGGCCCTGTACGTTTGTTTTTTCATAGAAATGAAGCCATATTCTATAGCAGTGCTCTCCAATAGAAATAAAATGTGAGCCACATGTGTAATTCTAAATTCTGCAGTTGGTGAAACTAATATTAATAATATATTTTATTTAGTCCAATACATCCAAAATATCATTCCAAGATGTAATCAATGCAAAATTATTAATGACATATTTTGCATGCCTGTTTTTTGTACTTTTCAAGTGCTCAGTAGCCACATGTGGCTAATGGCTGGCATATCAAATGGCACAGCTCTATATACTGTTTTGCAAATTATTTTTTTCAGCCTTAACATATTGTAGCCATCTTTCTATGTTGGTATATGTAGGTCTTCCCCTTTCTTTGTAATAGCCACATAGGATATCTCATCCAGCAGGGTGCTTTGGGCTGCAAGTAACAGAAATGTAATACAAACTAGCTTCCACGACATCCATTGGCTCACGAGACCAGATTCCAGCGGGAGCAAGGACTTAAGCCTCAGCCCCACCTCCCTGTGACTCTCCCCCTCTCTTTGCTGGCTTCCTACCTCCAGAGAGGCTACTCTGTGTCTTCCTGGGGCTGCTCCCTTTTATGACTTGGGAAACTTGTCTCTGAATCCCCCAGCAAATGTCTCCTGGCATCCTGAAGGCGGATTTGGGACACAGGAGCGTTCCTGGACCCATTCCTGTTGCTAGGAGATGGCCCAGGTTCTGCGCCCATCATTGGCTAGAGAGAAGGGACCATGGCAAGACTGGCTTAGGCCAATTAGGGCCCAGCCCTGGTGTGGAGTGGGATGGGTGGACCACAGCTTATCAATTCCTGCTGGACCTTTAGGATGTCTCCAGTTTTAACTCTTATGCCCCAAGCTGTCATAAGCATCCCTGAGCATCAGCCCAGTTACCAGACAGACTCTTAAGGGTCATCTGTCCCCGCTCCTACCTGGAACTTCTAGTGGGCATTTGCCATGGGCCAGGCATTGGGCCAAATGCTTTACAGAAGGTGGGACTTGCTGAGGGAGCCCAGTAAAAAGCATTCTCTTTTCCTGCCTGGCTTCTGGACAAATTGAGAAATAAAACCAAGAGGTGACAGATGGAGAGACCAGATCTGGCCTCTATTACTGATAAAGGCTGGACAGAGGAGGTAGCCGAGGGGGAGAGCCTGATGGACTCGGCCATGAGGCAGATGTGGGTGGTCGTGTCCTCTACCTACCCCCCTCGACTCCCACTCCAGCAGGAAGCCCACTCCCATGGGGAAAAAGGAGGGTCTGGTTGTTGATATCATTATTATCCTCATTTTAGAAATGGGAACACCAGCACTCAGAGAGGTTAAATAACCTGCCCAGAGTCACACCCTAGTGAATGCAGAGCTGGGGCTTGACCGAGGTGTCGTGCTGGAGCCTGGATTGTCCCTAGTGAGCAAAGGCTGACTTCACTCGTGGTCCCCAGACCACACTGAGCAGGTCCCTCTTCCTGATGGCCCTTTGGGGGACTATGAAGACAGTGACCCTGCCGGTCAGGTGTTTTCAGGGTCTCTGGTTCCTTTGGCCCCATGTTGGTTATCCGGCATGCTGTCCCATACCCTCCCACACCCTCTGGGGGTCCCCCACTGCAAAATGAGCCTGTGGGTCTCAGCAACCCTGAGGTCACAACTGAGTTCAGAGTCTCCAGACTGGCTCTGGACAGGCCCCCAGTCTCCCACCACCAAGCCCTGAGCCCATCTTACAGACCGTGGCCTCAGGACAGGGGTCCAGAAGGTGAGGTTGGTGGGGGGAACACTCTGCCCTGTTAACTCCCATCCCACAATATTTCTGCAGGTATTGCTGACTACAGACCCAGGGATGGAGAAGCCATCGAGCTGAGGCTGGTTGGCTGGTAGACCCCAGGCTCACCACCCCAGCTGCCTCCCACACTTCCTGGGCTTCTGCCCTCCCTCCAGACATCCCTGTAACAGGCACACGCCTGACCCTGCTGCCTCCTCTTGTGCCCTTGTCCCCGGATCGCCACAGCCACCACCCCTGCGGGGGTCCTAAACCACCGCCCACCCTGGAGCAGGGAGCCCAGCACCTTCCCCGGCAGGTCTGTCTGCCCGGGTCTGGCCCCACCTGGCCCCGCAGGTGTCCCGTGAAGGCCACTCATAGGCTGGAGGGCGTGAGCATCTCAGACTCCTTGGCACGAGGAGGCCACCAGCCACTGGCTTTGTGAGTACCGCTTGCTCTGGGATGGGGGTCCTGCAAGGAGAGCTCTGTGGCCCTGACCCTAGCTTTCCACTCTTCACTCCATCGGGGCTGCTGCCCCAGAGCCGACTGCGGCATAGCAGGTGGCGAGGGCTCTGCAGGGCTGCTGTCAGCCCACCTTCAAAATGATTAAAGAATTGATTGTGCACATGCCCCACGGTCCTGATGCCTCATGCTTGGAGCCAGTGTGGGGGCTGTGGGAGCAGAGGAGGGGGAGAGAGGCCCATGGGGAGCAGAGGAGGGGAGTGAGCATTCTCCTGGGTACGGGTGGGGGGTGCACAGGAAGGGTGCTGGCGGTGGTGACGCTGATTACTGTTTAGGGAGCGTGTACTTGCTGGACGCTCTCTTGCACAACTCTGAGGTTGTTGATGTTTCTGTTTTCCTCTCTGCTTTACAGAGGGAGAGTGTCTGGTGGGGGGGCGTGGCTTAGGAGACAGACAGACCTGGCCTGGGGAGGCCTCCTGGCTCCTCCACTCAAACACTGAAAATCAGGGGCTTTCATGATTGTGTCGACTTAAAAAAACAAACAGGGGCTTCCCTGGTGGCGCAGTGGTTGAGAGTTCGCCTGCCGATGCAGGGGACACGGGTTCGTGCCCCGGTCCGGGAGGATCCCACATGCTGTGGAGCGGCTGGGCCCGTGAGCCATGGCCGCTGAGCCTGTGCGTCCGGAGCCTGTGCTCTGCAACGGGAGAGGCCACACAGTGAGAGGCCCACGTACCGCAAAAAAAAAACCAACAACAAAAAAACAAAAACAAACCAAAAAATGCATAACGTGAGAGTAGCGAGTTAAGTTTTATTTGGGGCAAAATGAGGACTATAGCCCAGGAGGAAGCAT